>NW_027267709.1:0-30612 GCF_963676685.1 Mytilus edulis
ATGGCCGCCGTTACCATGGAAACAAAAAAAATGTAAAAAAAAATCCAAATTTTAAATCTTTCGTTATAAGAGGCAAAGTCTTGAAAGTTTATGTAAATGTTGGCAGTGGTGCCCCGAGGTACCAACAGTACTTGGAATTTTCAAAATGGCTGCCATTGCCATGGAAACTAGACAAAAGTTTAACATTGACCCTATGGGAAAATGCGTTTTAGCTGCATTTTCTTGAAAAATATAACAACAATTCCACGGAAATCGTAATTAGGAGTGTGTGCAAATGGTCACATGCAATTGCTGTACTGCTAACATGTACTAGAATATTCTAGAATAAAAATATGTATTTTATTTAATGTGCTTTAAAGAGAAAATCGCCACCGAGAGAACGAGAAACACTCAGAGTACAAATTACTGACATTTCTTCACTTGCGTTAAAGTACATATCCGTGAATGACACACCTGCTAAAATATACACATTAGCTGAAATCAATCGATAAACATGTAATTAAATTGTACACGATAAGTTACATGTATTGTATGATACGCGAGCTATTGAAGAATAAATTGAACAGTTAATACGCCGCTCCGTCAATATATACACATGTTGTCTGTCCTACGTCCCCTCTAAAAAGAATATTAATATGCTAAGTCCACGATAATATACTTGAGTATCACGTGACACCACCTTCCTACTTGCGCGCGTGTCTAATTTTACATTTAAAAAGGATTCCCAAACTATGTATAGAACTGAAACGTATTCTACGGAAGAGGAAAAAAAAAGGGGGGGGGGGTTGTTTAGACATGCTGATTCCGACATGTATAATAGATATGCCATTTGACTTTTGTACACTCATAATTGTTGATGCTACTGTGACAATGTGCAGTACGGGGTGCCATCGTCCGCTATTGCTTGCAATAGCAAATCTAGTGTTATAATAACTCATTCGCAATTCTTTTTTTTTCGGATGTAAGAAAAGCAAATAGAGTATTTTTCTCAATACTACATGCAAAATTGTGCGTCAGATATTTGTCACTGAACAGTATGAAACGTATAGACAATAAATAAACCTATGCAAAATGTGTCATTTTAGGCAATACAACGTATTGATCAATCAATCAAATCATGATCAGAGTGATCAAATCATGATCACATTGATCAAATCATGATTAGAGATCGATCAATCAATCAAGTGTTGATATCAATCAAGTGCAGAATCCGAAATAAACGTCCCATCGCTATTTTTACGAACTGTCAATCATTCGATCAATCAATCAATCAAACGATCGATCAATTGATTGATTGATCAATCATGATCACAAACCTTCAATCAACCAATACACGTATCTTCTCCGTTGAATTCATGAAAGAAAAAACCTTTAATTCGCTTCGCGTATCATTATGGCACCCTCAACGGAGTTTGGGTGACATCTTGTTATTCTACGTTTCTTTTTTTTCTTTTTATTTTTATTCTTCCACACATTTTGTCCACGCTATTTCTCGTAATTGGTCAGACCCATGTTGATGGAACTATACCATAATATGAACCGCCATGTGAAGTTGTGCAAGAGACATTGGAATGGTAAAAAATGGCCGCCGTTACCATGGAAACAAAAAAAATGTAAAAAAAAATCCAAATTTTAAATCTTTCGTTATAAGAGGCAAAGTCTTGAAAGTTTATGTAAATGTTGGCAGTGGTGCCCCGAGGTACCAACAGTACTTGGAATTTTCAAAATGGCTGCCATTGCCATGGAAACTAGACAAAAGTTTAACATTGACCCTATGGGAAAATGCGTTTTAGCTGCATTTTCTTGAAAAATATAACAACAATTCCACGGAAATCGTAATTAGGAGTGTGTGCAAATGGTCACATGCAATTGCTGTACTGCTAACATGTACTAGAATATTCTAGAATAAAAATATGTATTTTATTTAATGTGCTTTAAAGAGAAAATCGCCACCGAGAGAACGAGAAACACTCAGAGTACAAATTACTGACATTTCTTCACTTGCGTTAAAGTACATATCCGTGAATGACACACCTGCTAAAATATACACATTAGCTGAAATCAATCGATAAACATGTAATTAAATTGTACACGATAAGTTACATGTATTGTATGATACGCGAGCTATTGAAGAATAAATTGAACAGTTAATACGCCGCTCCGTCAATATATACACATGTTGTCTGTCCTACGTCCCCTCTAAAAAGAATATTAATATGCTAAGTCCACGATAATATACTTGAGTATCACGTGACACCACCTTCCTACTTGCGCGCGTGTCTAATTTTACATTTAAAAAGGATTCCCAAACTATGTATAGAACTGAAACGTATTCTACGGAAGAGGAAAAAAAAAGGGGGGGGGGGGGGGTTGTTTAGACATGCTGATTCCGACATGTATAATAGATATGCCATTTGACTTTTGTACACTCATAATTGTTGATGCTACTGTGACAATGTGCAGTACGGGGTGCCATCGTCCGCTATTGCTTGCAATAGCAAATCTAGTGTTATAATAACTCATTCGCAATTCTTTTTTTTCGGATGTAAGAAAAGCAAATAGAGTATTTTTCTCAATACTACATGCAAAATTGTGCGTCAGATATTTGTCACTGAACAGTATGAAACGTATAGACAATAAATAAACCTATGCAAAATGTGTCATTTTAGGCAATACAAACGTATTGATCAATCAATCAAATCATGATCAGAGTGATCAAATCATGATCACATTGATCAAATCATGATTAGAGATCGATCAATCAATCAAGTGTTGATATCAATCAAGTGCAGAATCCGAAATAAACGTCCCATCGCTATTTTTACGAACTGTCAATCATTCGATCAATCAATCAATCAAACGATCGATCAATTGATTGATTGATCAATCATGATCACAAACCTTCAATCAACCAATACACGTATCTTCTCCGTTGAATTCATGAAAGAAAAAACCTTTAATTCGCTTCGCGTATCATTATGGCACCCTCAACGGAGTTTGGGTGACATCTTGTTATTCTACGTTTCTTTTTTTTATGGCACCCTCAACGGAGTTGGGGTGACGTATTGTTATTATGGCACCCTCAACGGAGTTGGGGTGACGTATTGTTATTCTACGTTTCTTTTTTTTTTCTTATTATTTTTATTATTTTTCTTCCACACATTTTGTCCAGGAGTTTTATGGAAATCCATTGGATCAAAGTTGATGGAACTCTTTTATATTAAGGACCCTTAGGTGAAGAGTTGCAGGCACCATGGAATGGTTCAAGATGGCTGCCGTTTCCATGGAAACTGCAAAAATGTGAAAAATTTTCAAAATTCAAAATTCTTCATTATAAGACCCAAGTCGATGAAACTTTGTGGAAGTGTTACCTGATATGCCTAGATGTGCATGCAATATGAAGAGGTTCCAAAATGGCCGCCATTGTCATGGAAACAGGGCGAAAGTTTAACATTGACCCTATGCGAAAACACATAAAAGCTACATTTTCTTGAAGAATATAGCATCAATCCCAATGAAACTTTATAGATATGTAACATGGCATGTACCGATGTGGCACTTATCTTTGGAATTTTGGAAATGGTAACTGTTACTATGGAAACAGCAAAAATTTCAAAAATTTCAAAATGCTCCAAACGAGATGAAATTTTACAACAATGTTAATAGACATTTGTAGATGCGCTCTTTGACTTTGGAATTTTCAAAATGGCTGCCGCTCACCTGGCAATGGGGGAAGGGTGCCATCCGTTATTGCTAGCAATTACAAATCTAGTTATTATGGCACCCTCAACGGAGTTGGGGTGACATATTGTTATTGTTCGTTTCTTTTTTTATGGCACCCTCAACGGAGTTGGGGTGACATATTGTTATTCTACGTTTCTTTTTTTCTTTTTATTATTATTATTTTTATTCTTCCACACATTTTGTCCATGCTATTTTTCGGAATTGGTCAAACCCATGTTGATGGAACTATACCATATTATGAACCGCCATGTGAAGTTGTGCAAGAGACATTGGAATGGTAAAAAATGGCTGCCGTTACCATGGAAACAGAACAAATGTGAAAAAATCCAGTTTTTTGTTTTGGTGAACTATTTGGATACTATTTAACTCAGAATCATTATATTTTAATACAATGTAGGTGCCCACTATATACAGGTGTTGGATGATTTTGGCACTCATTGGAACTACTATGTTGCCATGGAAACTACTCCAAAAAATTCAAAAATCTCAAAATGTTCCAAACTTAATGAAACTTCACAGTAACGATGAGCAACATTGGAAGATGTGGAATTTGGCGTTGGAATTTCCAAAATCGCTGTTGTTACCATGGAAACAATGCAAAAAGGTCAAAACTTTGAATTTTCACAGAACATTCTAGAACATAAATGTATAATTTATTCTAGAGACATTAAATGGTATATGATTGTATATGATTATGGAGGGAAAAAATGCAGCGGGGGTTTGACTTTGGAATATTCAAAATGGCCGCCGTTACCATGGAAACAGCAAAAATACAAAAAACTTCAAAATGCTTCCAATTTATTGAAACTTATAACAAATGTTGCTCAGCTAATGTAGACTTGACTTTTGAGTTTGGAATTTCCAAAATGGCCGCCGTTACCAAAGCTACCGCTCACCTGGCAATAGGGGAAGGGTGCCATCCGCTATTGCTTGCAATGGCAAATCTAGTTTCTTATTTTTATTCTTCCACACATTTTGTCCACGCTATTTCTCGGAATTGGTCAGACCAATGTTGATGGAACTATACCATAATATGAACCTCCATGTCAAGTTGTGCAAGAGACATTGGAATGGTAAAAAATGGCCGCCGTTACCATGGAAACTGCAAAAATGTAAAAAAAATTCCAAATTCTAAATCTTTTATTATAAGAGTCAACCTAATGAAACTTTATGTAAATGTTGGCAGTGGTGCCCTGAGGTACCAACAGTACTTAGCTTCTACAAAATCTGTACCATTGCCATTGAAACTGGAGAAAAGTTTAACATTGAACCTATGGGAAAAAAACATCAAACCAGCCTTTTCTAAAGGAATATCAGATCAAACTCAAAGAAACTTCATGAATATATAACATGTCATAAGTCGATATTGAAACTGTTGTTGGAATTTTCGAAATGGACACCGTTACCATGGAAACAGCAAAAATGTCCAAAAATCTCAAAATGCTCCAAACTTAATGAAACTCATTATATATTACCAATGGCAAGTAAAGATCAGACTTTTGACTTGGGAATTTCCAAAATGGCCGCCGTTGCCATGGAAACTACAAAAATTTCAAAAACTTCAAAATGCTCCAAAATTGAGGAAACTTTATAACAATGTTAATAAACATCTGCAGATGCGGTCTTTGACTTTGGAATTTTCGAACTGGCTGCAGTTTAGTGGCAATGTGGGAAGGGTGCCATCCGCTATTGCTTGCAATGGCAAATCTAGTTATGGCACCCTCAACGGAGTTGGGGTGACGTATTGTTATTCTACGTTTCTTTTTTTCTTATTATTATTTTTATTTTTCTTCCACGCTTTTTGTCCAGGCCATATCTTGGCACTGTATGATGGAATGGTCATGGAACTTTACTATAATGTTACCCAGCATATGAAGTTTTGCAAACAGGGTATGGCATCATCAAGATGGCTGCTGTTGCCATGGAAACTGATAAAATGTGAAAAAAAATGCAAATTCTAAATCTTTCATTATAAGACCTAGCTGGATGAAACTTTATGGTAATGTTCCTTGGTATGTCTAGATGTTGTGACAATATTAGGAAATTCCAAAATGGCCGCCACTGTCATGGAAACAGGGCGAAAGTTTAACATTGGCCTTATGGGAAAACACATTGAAGCTGCATTTCCTGCAAAAATATAAGATCAAACCTTCTACAACTTCATGGATATGTTACATGGCATGTCCCAAAGTGGCACCTGTCTTTGAAATTTTTGAAATGGTACCCGTTACCATGGAAATAGTAAAAATCTCAAAAATTTCAAAATGCTCCAAAATTGGTGAAACTTTACAAGAATGTTTATAGACATCTGTAGATGAGCTCTTTGACTTTGGAATTTTCAAAATGGCTGCCGCTCACCTGGCAATTGGGGAAGGGTGCCATCCGCTATTGCTTGCAATGGCAAATCTAGTTATGGCACCCTCAACGGAGTTGGGGTGACATATTGTTATTGTTCGTTTCTTTTTGTCTTATTATTATTATTATATTTATTCTTCCACACTTTTTTGTCCATACTATTTCTCCGAATTAGCTTCAACAATATTGATGAAACTATACCATAATGTGAACCACCACATTCTATAGTGCAGTGGGGTATGGCACCATCAAGATGGCTACCGTTGCCATGGAAACGAAACAAATGTGAAAAAATCCCTTTTTTTGTTTTGGTGAACTATTTGGATAGGCTTTAACTCAGAATCATTATATTTTAATACAATGTAGTTGCCCACTATATACAGGTGTTGGATGATTTTGGCACTCATTGGAACTACTATGTTGCCATGGAAACAACATCAAAAATTTCAAAAATCTCAAAATGTTCCAAACTTAATGAAACTTCAGAGTCACGATGAGCAACATTGGAAGATGTGGAATTTGGCGTTGGAATTTCCAAAATATCTGTTATTACCATGGAAACAATGCAAAAAAGTCAAAACTTTGAATTTTCACAGAACATTCCAGAACATCAATGTTAAATTTGTTCTAGAGACATTAAATGATATATTGGTATGCCTAGATGTTATGACCATATTAGGAAATTCAAAAATGGCCGCCATTGCCATGGAAACTAGACAAAAGTTTCACATTGACCTTACGGGAAAAGACATTTAAGCTGCATTTTCTTGAAAAATATAATGACAATTCCACGGATATCGTAATCAGGAGTATGTGCACGTAATGCTGTACTGCTAACATGTACTAGAGTATGCTAGAATAAAAATATGTACTTTATTTAACTTGCTTCTTTTCTTTTCTATACAAATATCGTGCTTTTAAGAGAAAATCGCCACCGACAGAAGGAGAAACACTCAGAGTTCATATTACTGACATTTCTGCACTTGCGTTAAAGTACATATCCGTGAATGACACACCTGTTAAAATCTACACATTAGTTGAAATCAATCGATAAACATGTAATTAAATTGTACACGATAAGTTACATGTATTGTGTGATACGCGAGCTATTGAAGAATAAATTGAACAGTTAGTACGCCGCTCCGTCAATATATACACGTGTTGTCTGTCCAACGTCTCCTCTAGAAAGAATATTAATATGCTAAGTCCACGATAATATACTTGAGTATCACGTGACACCACCTTCCTACTTGCGCGCGTGTCTAATTTTAGATTTAAAAGGATTCCCAAACTATGTATAGAACTGAAACGTATTCTACGGAAGAGAAAACAAAAAAGGGGGGGGGGGCGGGGGTGTTAAGAAATTGTCATGTATAACAGATATGTCATTTGACTTTTGTACACTCATAAGTGTTGATGCTACTGTGACAATGTGCAGTACGGGGTGCCATCCTCAGCTATTGCTAGCAATAGCAAATCTAGTTTTTATTATTATTATTCCACACTTTTTTGTCCAGACTATTTCTGACAATAGGATGGACCAATTGTTATGGAACTTTACCAAAATGTTAAAGACCATGTGCAGAAGTGCAGTCGAGGGTTGGCATATCCAACATGGCTGCCGTTGTCAAGGAAACAGAAAGAATGTAAAAATGTAATAGAACATTCTAGAACATTGGTTTTAAAGTAAATCTACGACCATTAAATGTTATATAATGGTATTATATTATGGCGAGCACAATATAAAGCAGCAGTATGACTTTGGAATTTTCAAATGTTGCCATGGAAACTGTGCAAAAAAAGCAAAATTTTGAAAATTCTTCAAAAATGTATGAAACGTTTCAGAAATGTTAACTTGTTAATCTAGATGCGGCATTCAAGGAATTTCCAAAATGGCTGCCGTTACCATGGCTGCTGTTTTGTGGCAATTGGTGGACCAGGGTGACATCCGCTATTGCTTGCAATGGCAATTCTAGTTATGGCACCCTCAACGGAGTTGGGGTGACGTATTGTTATTCTACGTTTCTTTTTTTTCTTATTATTATGGCACCCTCAACGGAGTTGGGGTGACATATTGTTATTCTACGTTTCTTTTTTTTCTTATTTTTCTTATTCTTCTTCCACACATTTTGTCCGTCGTGTTTCTCGGAATCCTATGGACCAATGTTGATGGAACTTTACTATAATGAGGACCCCCATGTAAAGTTGTGCACCTGGGTATGGAATGGTAAAAGATGGCCGCCGTTTCCATGGAAACAGCAAAAATGCGAAAAAAATCAAAGTGTTCCAAACTGGAAGAAACTCCACAGGAATGGTAACTGACATGCGCTGATTTCCAATTTGACTTTGGAATTTTCAAAATGGCTGCCGTAACCATGCAAACAGCTAAAATATCAAAAATTCTAACTCTTTCGTTATAACACTCAGCTGGATGAAACTTTATAAAAATGTTACCCGGTACGCTAAGATGTCAAAACAATATTTTGATAATCCAAAATGGCCGCCGTTGTCATGGAAACTGGGGCCAAGTTTTGCATTGACCCTATGGAAAAATGCATAAAATCTGCATTTTCTCAGAGAGTATTGCAACAAAGTAAATGAAACTTCATTGATATATAGCATGACATGTGGCAATAAGATGTCTGCTTTTAGAATTTTGGAATTATCTACTGTAACCATGGTTGCAGGACAAATGTTCAAAATTTTCAAATAATTTCAAATTGCTGCAAACTGGATGAAACTTTATAGGAATAGTGACTGACATGTGCGGAGTTGAATTTTGAAGTTGGAATTTCCAAAATGGCTGCCGTAACCATGGAAACAGCAAAATTGTCCAAAATTTCAAAATGCTCCAAACTTAATGAAATTTTACAAAAATGATGACTTGCATGTGTAGATGCACTCTTTGACTTTGAAATTTTCAAAATGGCTGCCGTTCGCCTGGCAATAGGGGGACGAGGGTGCCATCCGTTATTGCTAGCAATTACAAATCTAGTTATTATTTTTATTATTTTTCTTCCACACATTTTGTCCAGGCGATTTCTCAAAATCTATAGGACCAAAGTTGATGGTACTTTACTATATTAAGGACCCCCATGTGCAAAGTTGCAGGAAACATGGAATGGTTCAAGATGGCTACCGTTACCATGGAAACAGAACAAATGTTAAAAAATCCAGTTTTTGGTTTTAGTGAACTGTTTATATATGCTTTATCTCAGAATCATCATATTTTAATACAATGTAGGTGCCCACTATATACAGGTGTTGGATAATTTTGGCACTCATTGGAACTACTATGTTGCCATGGAAACCACTCCAAAAATTTCAAAATTCTCAAAATGCTCCAATCTTCAGGAAACTTCACAATAACGATGAGCAACATTGGAAGATGTGGCATTTGGAGTTGGAATTTCCAAAATATCTGTTGTTACCATGGAAACAATGCTAAAAGGTCAAAAATTTCAAAAAAAATAAAAATGCTGCAAACTGGATAAAACTTTACAGGAATGGTCAATGGCATCAGCAGAGTTGACTTTTGAAGTTTGAATTTTCAAAATGGCCGCCGTAACCATGGAAACAGCAAACATTTCAAAAATTTCAAAATGCTCCAAAATTGACGAAACTTAACAAAAATGTTATTTGACATGTGTATATGTTATCTTTGACTTTGGAATTTTCAAAATGGCTGCTGCTCACCTGGCAATGGGGGAAGGGTGCCATCCGTTATTGCTAGCAATTACAAATCTAGTTATGGCACCCTCAACGGAGTTGGGGTGACGTATTGTTATTCTACGTTTCTTTTTTTTCTTATTATTATTATTTTTATTATTTTTCTTCCACACATTTTGTCCAGGCGATTTCTCGAAATCCAAAGGACTAAAGTTGATGGAACTTTTCCATATTAAGGACCCCCATGTACAAAGTTGCAGGAAACATGGAATGGTTTAAGATGGCTACCGTTACCATGGAAACGAAACAAATGTGAAAAAATCCAGTTTTTTGTTTTGGTGAACTGTTTGGATATGCTTTATCTCAGAATCATTATATTTTAATACAATGTAGGTGCCCACTATATACAGGTGTTGGATGATTTTGGTGATCATTGGAACTACTATGTTGCCATGGAAACTACACCAAAAATTTCGAAATTCTCAAAATGCTCCAAACTTCAGGAAACTTTTCAGTAACGATGAGCAACATTGGAAGATGTGGAATTTGGCGTTGGAATTTCCAAAATATCTGTTGTTACCTTGGAAACAATGCAAAAAGGTCAAAACTTTGAATTTTCACAGAACATTCCAGAACATCAATGTTAAATTTATTCTAGAGACATTAAATGGTATATGTTTATGGAGGGCAAAAAATTGCAGCGGGGGTTTGACTTTGGAATATTCAAAATGGCCGCCGTTACCATGGAAACAGCAAAAATATGAAAAACTTCAAAATGCTTCAAATTTAAGGAAACTTATAACAAATGTTGCCTAGCTTTGACTTTTGAGTTTGGAATTTTCAAAATGGCCGCCGTTACCATGGAAACAGCAAAATTATCCAAAATTTCAAAATGCTTCAAACTTAATGAAACTTTGCAAAAATGTTACTAGACATCTGTAGATGCACTATTTGACTTTGGAATTTTCAAAATGGCTGCCGCTCACCTGGCAATAGGGGAAGGGTGCCATCCGTTATTGCTAGCAATTACAAATCTAGTTATTATTTTTATTCTTCCACACATTTTGTCCATACTATTTCTCAGAATTGGTCAGACCAATGTTGATGGAACTGTACCATAATATGAACCGCCATGTTAAGTTGTGCAAGAGACATTGGAATGGTAAAAAATGGCCGCCGTTACCATGGAAACTGAACAAATGTGAAAAAATCCAGTTTTTTGTTTTGGTGAACTGTTTGGATATGCTTTATCTCAGAATCATTATATTTTGATACAATGTAGGTGCCCACTATATACAGGTGTTGGATGATTTTGATGATCATTGGAACTACTATGTTGCCATGGAAACTACACCAAAAATTTCAAAAATATCAAAATGCTCCAAACTTAATGAAACTTCACAGTAACGATGAGCAACATTGGAAGATGTGGAATTTGGCGTTGGAATTTCCAAAATCGCTGTTGTTACCATGGAAACAATGCAAAAAGGTCAAAACTTTGAATTTTCACAGAACATTCTAGAACATCAATGTTTAATTTATTCTAGAGACATTAAATGGTATATGATTGTGGAGGGAAAAAATTGCAGTGAGGGTTTGACTTTGGAATATTCAAAATAGCTGCCGTTACCATGGAAACAGCAAAAATACAAAAAACTTCAAAATGCTTCAAATTTATTGAAACTTATAACAAATGTTGCTCAGCTAATGTAGACTTGACTTTTGAGTTTGGAATTTCCAAAATGGCCACCGTAACCATGGCTACCGCTCACCTGGCAATAGGGGAAGGGTGCCATCCGCTATTGCTTGCAATGGCAAATCTAGTTTTTCTTATTTTTATTCTTCCACACATTTTGTCCACGCTATTTCTCGGAATTGGTCAGACCAATGTTGATGGAACTATTCCATAATATGAACCGCCATGTGAAGTTGTGCAAGAGACATTGGAATGGTACAAAATGGCCGTCGTTACCATGGAAACTAAAAAAATGTAAAAAAAAATACAAATTCTAAATCTTTCCTTATAAGAGCCAACCTAATGAAACTTTATGTAAATGTTGGCAGTGGTGCCCTGAGGTACCAACAGTACTTAGGTTCTGCAAAATCTCTACCATTGCCATGGAAACTGGAGAAAAGTGTAACATTGAACCTATGGGGAAAAACACCAAACCAGCTCTTTCTAAAGGAATATAGGATCAGATTCAAAGAAGCTTTAGGAATATATAACATGGCATAAGTCGATGTTGAAACTGTTGTTGGAATTTTCGAAATGAATACCGTTACCATGGAAACAGCAAAAATCTCCAAAAGTCTCAAAATGCGCCAAACTTAATGAAACTCATTATAAATGACCAATGGCAAGTAAAGATAAGACATTGGACTTCGGAATTTCCAAAATGGTCGCCGTTGCCATGGAAACTACAAAAAATTTCAAAAATTTCAAAATGCTCCAAAATTGAGGAAACTTTACAACAATGTTAATAGACATGTGTAGATGCGGTCTTTGACTTTGGAATTTTCAAAATGGCTACCGCTCACCTGGCAATAGGGGAAGGGTGCCATCCGCTATTGCTTGCAATGGCAAATCTAGTTCTACGTTTCTTTTTTTTCTTATTTTTATTATTCTTCCACACATTTTGTCCATCGTGTTTCTAAGAATTGAGTGATCCAATAATGTTGGAACTATAACATAATGAGGACCCCCATGTGAAGTTGTGCATCTGACTCTGGAATTTTTTTAAATGGCCGCCGTTTCCATGGAAACTGCAAAAAAGTGAAAAATTTTCAAAATTCTAAATCTTTCATTATAAGACCTAGCTGGATGAAACTTTATGGAAATGTTCCTTGGTATGCCTAGATGTCAAGACAATATTTAGAAATTCCAAAATGGCCGCCATTGTCATGGAAACAGGGCAAATGTTTAACATTGAGCCTATGGACAAATACATAAAAGCTGCATTTTCTTTAAGAATAATGCATAGAGATCAATGAAACTGTATTGATATATAGCATGACATATGGCAATGAGATGCCTGCTTTTAGAATTTTGGAATTATCTACTGTAACCATGGTTGCAGCACAAATGTTCAAAATTTCCAAAAAAAATTAAGTGCTGCAAACTAAATGAAACTTTATAGGAATAGTAACTGCCATGTGTAGAAATGCATTTTGAAGTTGGAATTTCCAAAATGGCCGCCGTAACCACGGAAACAGCAAAATTGTCCAAAATTTCAAAATGCTCCAAACTTAATGAAATTTTGCAAAAATGATGACTTGCAGGTGTAGATGCACTCTTTGACTTTGGAATTTCCAAAATGGCTGCCGCTCGCCTGGCAATGGGGAAACGAGGGTGCCATCCGTTATTGCTAGCAATTACAAATCTAGTTATGGCACCCTAAACGGAGTTTGGGTGACATATTGTTATTCTACGTTTCTTTTTGTTTTTTTTATTATTTTTCTTCCACACATTTTTGTCCAGTCTGGAACTCTCATATGAATGGCCACAAGAAGATGGAACTATCCCATTTTGTTAACCACCAAATGAAGATTTGCTTTTTGGGGGTGGCACTTTCAAGATGGCTGCCGTTACCATGGAAACGGAACAAATGTGAAAAAATCCAGTTTTTTGTTTTGGTGAACTTTTTGGATACTATTTAACTCAGAATCATTACATTTTAATACAATGTAGGTGCCCACTATATACAGGTGTTGGATGATTTTGGCACTCATTGGAACTACTATGTTGCCATGGAAACTACTCTAAAAATTCAAAAATCTCAAAATGTTCCAAACTTAATGAAACTGAACAGTAACGATGAGCAACATTGGAAGATGTGGAATTTGGCGTTGGAATTTCCAAAATAGCTGTTGTTACCATGGAAACAATGCAAAAAGGTCAAAACTTTGAATTTTCACAGAACATTCTAGAACATCAATGTTTAATTTATTCTAGAGACATTAAATGGTATATGATTGTGGAGGGAAAAAATTGCAGCGGGTGTTTGACTTTGGAATATTCAAAATGGCCGCCGTTACCATGGAAACAGCAAAAATACAAAAAACTTCAAAATGCTTCAAATTTATTGAAACTTATAACAAATGTTGCTCAGCTAATGTAGACTTGACTTTTGAGTTTGGAATTTCCAAAATGGCCGCCGTTACCATGGCTACCGCTCACCTGGCAATAGGGGAAGGGTGCCATCCGCTATTGCTTGCAATCGCAAATCTAGCTATTATTATTTTTCTTCCACACATTTTTGTCCAGTCTGGAACTCTCATATGAATGGACCCAAGAAGATGGAACTATACCATAATGTTAACCACCAAATGAAGATTTGCTTTTTGGGGGTGGCACTTTCAAGATGGCTACCGTTTCCATGGAAACAGAACAAATGTGAAAAAATCCAGTTTTTTGTTTTGGTGAACTGTTTGGATATGCTTTAACTCAGAATCATTATATTTTAATACAATGTAGGTGCCCACTATATACAGGTGTTGGATGATTTTGGTACTCATTGGAACTACTATGTTGCCATGGAAACTACTCCAAAAAATTAAAAAATCTCAAAATGTTCCAAACTTAATGAAACTTCACAGTAACGATGAGCAACATTGGAAGATGTGGAATTTGGCGTTGGAATTTCCAAAATCGCTGTTGTTACCATGGAAACAATGCAAAAAGGTCAAAACTTTGAATTTTCACAGAACATTCTAGAACATCAATTTTTAATTTATTCTAAAGACATTAAATGGTATATGATTATGGAGTTAAAAAATTGCAACGGGGGTTTGACATCGGAATATTCAAAATGGCCGCCGTTACCATGGAAACAGCAAAAATACAAAAAACTTCAAAATGCTTCAAATTTATTGAAACTTATAACAAATTGTGCTCAGCTAATGTAGACTTGACTTTTGAGTTTGGAATTTCCAAAATGACCGCCGTTACCATGGCTACCGCTCACCTGGCAATAGGGGAAGGGTGCCATCCGCTATTGCTTGCAATCGCAAATCTAGTTCTTTTTATTTTTATTCTTCCACACATTTTGTCCACGCTATTTCTCGTAATTGGTCAGACCCATGTTGATGGAACTATACCATAATATGAACCGCCATGTGAAGTTGTGCAAGAGACATTGGAATGGTAAAAAATGGCCGCCGTTACCATGGAAACAAAAAAAATGTAAAAAAAAATCCAAATTTTAAATCTTTCGTTATAAGAGGCAAAGTCTTGAAAGTTTATGTAAATGTTGGCAGTGGTGCCCCGAGGTACCAACAGTACTTGGAATTTTCAAAATGGCTGCCATTGCCATGGAAACTAGACAAAAGTTTAACATTGACCCTATGGGAAAATGCGTTTTAGCTGCATTTTCTTGAAAAATATAACAACAATTCCACGGAAATCGTAATTAGGAGTGTGTGCAAATGGTCACATGCAATTGCTGTACTGCTAACATGTACTAGAATATTCTAGAATAAAAATATGTATTTTATTTAATGTGCTTTAAAGAGAAAATCGCCACCGAGAGAACGAGAAACACTCAGAGTACAAATTACTGACATTTCTTCACTTGCGTTAAAGTACATATCCGTGAATGACACACCTGCTAAAATATACACATTAGCTGAAATCAATCGATAAACATGTAATTAAATTGTACACGATAAGTTACATGTATTGTATGATACGCGAGCTATTGAAGAATAAATTGAACAGTTAATACGCCGCTCCGTCAATATATACACATGTTGTCTGTCCTACGTCCCCTCTAAAAAGAATATTAATATGCTAAGTCCACGATAATATACTTGAGTATCACGTGACACCACCTTCCTACTTGCGCGCGTGTCTAATTTTACATTTAAAAAGGATTCCCAAACTATGTATAGAACTGAAACGTATTCTACGGAAGAGGAAAAAAAAAGGGGGGGGGGGGTTGTTTAGACATGCTGATTCCGACATGTATAATAGATATGCCATTTGACTTTTGTACACTCATAATTGTTGATGCTACTGTGACAATGTGCAGTACGGGGTGCCATCGTCCGCTATTGCTTGCAATAGCAAATCTAGTGTTATAATAACTCATTCGCAATTCTTTTTTTTTCGGATGTAAGAAAAGCAAATAGAGTATTTTTCTCAATACTACATGCAAAATTGTGCGTCAGATATTTGTCACTGAACAGTATGAAACGTATAGACAATAAATAAACCTATGCAAAATGTGTCATTTTAGGCAATACAACGTATTGATCAATCAATCAAATCATGATCAGAGTGATCAAATCATGATCACATTGATCAAATCATGATTAGAGATCGATCAATCAATCAAGTGTTGATATCAATCAAGTGCAGAATCCGAAATAAACGTCCCATCGCTATTTTTACGAACTGTCAATCATTCGATCAATCAATCAATCAAACGATCGATCAATTGATTGATTGATCAATCATGATCACAAACCTTCAATCAACCAATACACGTATCTTCTCCGTTGAATTCATGAAAGAAAAAACCTTTAATTCGCTTCGCGTATCATTATGGCACCCTCAACGGAGTTTGGGTGACATCTTGTTATTCTACGTTTCTTTTTTTTCTTTTTATTTTTATTCTTCCACACATTTTGTCCACGCTATTTCTCGTAATTGGTCAGACCCATGTTGATGGAACTATACCATAATATGAACCGCCATGTGAAGTTGTGCAAGAGACATTGGAATGGTAAAAAATGGCCGCCGTTACCATGGAAACAAAAAAAATGTAAAAAAAAATCCAAATTTTAAATCTTTCGTTATAAGAGGCAAAGTCTTGAAAGTTTATGTAAATGTTGGCAGTGGTGCCCCGAGGTACCAACAGTACTTGGAATTTTCAAAATGGCTGCCATTGCCATGGAAACTAGACAAAAGTTTAACATTGACCCTATGGGAAAATGCGTTTTAGCTGCATTTTCTTGAAAAATATAACAACAATTCCACGGAAATCGTAATTAGGAGTGTGTGCAAATGGTCACATGCAATTGCTGTACTGCTAACATGTACTAGAATATTCTAGAATAAAAATATGTATTTTATTTAATGTGCTTTAAAGAGAAAATCGCCACCGAGAGAACGAGAAACACTCAGAGTACAAATTACTGACATTTCTTCACTTGCGTTAAAGTACATATCCGTGAATGACACACCTGCTAAAATATACACATTAGCTGAAATCAATCGATAAACATGTAATTAAATTGTACACGATAAGTTACATGTATTGTATGATACGCGAGCTATTGAAGAATAAATTGAACAGTTAATACGCCGCTCCGTCAATATATACACATGTTGTCTGTCCTACGTCCCCTCTAAAAAGAATATTAATATGCTAAGTCCACGATAATATACTTGAGTATCACGTGACACCACCTTCCTACTTGCGCGCGTGTCTAATTTTACATTTAAAAAGGATTCCCAAACTATGTATAGAACTGAAACGTATTCTACGGAAGAGGAAAAAAAAAGGGGGGGGGGGGGTTGTTTAGACATGCTGATTCCGACATGTATAATAGATATGCCATTTGACTTTTGTACACTCATAATTGTTGATGCTACTGTGACAATGTGCAGTACGGGGTGCCATCGTCCGCTATTGCTTGCAATAGCAAATCTAGTGTTATAATAACTCATTCGCAATTCTTTTTTTTTCGGATGTAAGAAAAGCAAATAGAGTATTTTTCTCAATACTACATGCAAAATTGTGCGTCAGATATTTGTCACTGAACAGTATGAAACGTATAGACAATAAATAAACCTATGCAAAATGTGTCATTTTAGGCAATACAACGTATTGATCAATCAATCAAATCATGATCAGAGTGATCAAATCATGATCACATTGATCAAATCATGATTAGAGATCGATCAATCAATCAAGTGTTGATATCAATCAAGTGCAGAATCCGAAATAAACGTCCCATCGCTATTTTTACGAACTGTCAATCATTCGATCAATCAATCAATCAAACGATCGATCAATTGATTGATTGATCAATCATGATCACAAACCTTCAATCAACCAATACACGTATCTTCTCCGTTGAATTCATGAAAGAAAAAACCTTTAATTCGCTTCGCGTATCATTATGGCACCCTCAACGGAGTTTGGGTGACATCTTGTTATTCTACGTTTCTTTTTTTTCTTTTTATTTTTATTCTTCCACACATTTTGTCCACGCTATTTCTCGTAATTGGTCAGACCCATGTTGATGGAACTATACCATAATATGAACCGCCATGTGAAGTTGTGCAAGAGACATTGGAATGGTAAAAAATGGCCGCCGTTACCATGGAAACAAAAAAAATGTAAAAAAAAATCCAAATTTTAAATCTTTCGTTATAAGAGGCAAAGTCTTGAAAGTTTATGTAAATGTTGGCAGTGGTGCCCCGAGGTACCAACAGTACTTGGAATTTTCAAAATGGCTGCCATTGCCATGGAAACTAGACAAAAGTTTAACATTGACCCTATGGGAAAATGCGTTTTAGCTGCATTTTCTTGAAAAATATAACAACAATTCCACGGAAATCGTAATTAGGAGTGTGTGCAAATGGTCACATGCAATTGCTGTACTGCTAACATGTACTAGAATATTCTAGAATAAAAATATGTATTTTATTTAATGTGCTTTAAAGAGAAAATCGCCACCGAGAGAACGAGAAACACTCAGAGTACAAATTACTGACATTTCTTCACTTGCGTTAAAGTACATATCCGTGAATGACACACCTGCTAAAATATACACATTAGCTGAAATCAATCGATAAACATGTAATTAAATTGTACACGATAAGTTACATGTATTGTATGATACGCGAGCTATTGAAGAATAAATTGAACAGTTAATACGCCGCTCCGTCAATATATACACATGTTGTCTGTCCTACGTCCCCTCTAAAAAGAATATTAATATGCTAAGTCCACGATAATATACTTGAGTATCACGTGACACCACCTTCCTACTTGCGCGCGTGTCTAATTTTACATTTAAAAAGGATTCCCAAACTATGTATAGAACTGAAACGTATTCTACGGAAGAGGAAAAAAAAAGGGGGGGGGGGGTTGTTTAGACATGCTGATTCCGACATGTATAATAGATATGCCATTTGACTTTTGTACACTCATAATTGTTGATGCTACTGTGACAATGTGCAGTACGGGGTGCCATCGTCCGCTATTGCTTGCAATAGCAAATCTAGTGTTATAATAACTCATTCGCAATTCTTTTTTTTTCGGATGTAAGAAAAGCAAATAGAGTATTTTTCTCAATACTACATGCAAAATTGTGCGTCAGATATTTGTCACTGAACAGTATGAAACGTATAGACAATAAATAAACCTATGCAAAATGTGTCATTTTAGGCAATACAACGTATTGATCAATCAATCAAATCATGATCAGAGTGATCAAATCATGATCACATTGATCAAATCATGATTAGAGATCGATCAATCAATCAAGTGTTGATATCAATCAAGTGCAGAATCCGAAATAAACGTCCCATCGCTATTTTTACGAACTGTCAATCATTCGATCAATCAATCAATCAAACGATCGATCAATTGATTGATTGATCAATCATGATCACAAACCTTCAATCAACCAATACACGTATCTTCTCCGTTGAATTCATGAAAGAAAAAACCTTTAATTCGCTTCGCGTATCATTATGGCACCCTCAACGGAGTTTGGGTGACATCTTGTTATTCTACGTTTCTTTTTTTTCTTTTTATTTTTATTCTTCCACACATTTTGTCCACGCTATTTCTCGTAATTGGTCAGACCCATGTTGATGGAACTATACCATAATATGAACCGCCATGTGAAGTTGTGCAAGAGACATTGGAATGGTAAAAAATGGCCGCCGTTACCATGGAAACAAAAAAAATGTAAAAAAAAATCCAAATTTTAAATCTTTCGTTATAAGAGGCAAAGTCTTGAAAGTTTATGTAAATGTTGGCAGTGGTGCCCCGAGGTACCAACAGTACTTGGAATTTTCAAAATGGCTGCCATTGCCATGGAAACTAGACAAAAGTTTAACATTGACCCTATGGGAAAATGCGTTTTAGCTGCATTTTCTTGAAAAATATAACAACAATTCCACGGAAATCGTAATTAGGAGTGTGTGCAAATGGTCACATGCAATTGCTGTACTGCTAACATGTACTAGAATATTCTAGAATAAAAATATGTATTTTATTTAATGTGCTTTAAAGAGAAAATCGCCACCGAGAGAACGAGAAACACTCAGAGTACAAATTACTGACATTTCTTCACTTGCGTTAAAGTACATATCCGTGAATGACACACCTGCTAAAATATACACATTAGCTGAAATCAATCGATAAACATGTAATTAAATTGTACACGATAAGTTACATGTATTGTATGATACGCGAGCTATTGAAGAATAAATTGAACAGTTAATACGCCGCTCCGTCAATATATACACATGTTGTCTGTCCTACGTCCCCTCTAAAAAGAATATTAATATGCTAAGTCCACGATAATATACTTGAGTATCACGTGACACCACCTTCCTACTTGCGCGCGTGTCTAATTTTACATTTAAAAAGGATTCCCAAACTATGTATAGAACTGAAACGTATTCTACGGAAGAGGAAAAAAAAAGGGGGGGGGGGGGTTGTTTAGACATGCTGATTCCGACATGTATAATAGATATGCCATTTGACTTTTGTACACTCATAATTGTTGATGCTACTGTGACAATGTGCAGTACGGGGTGCCATCGTCCGCTATTGCTTGCAATAGCAAATCTAGTGTTATAATAACTCATTCGCAATTCTTTTTTTTTCGGATGTAAGAAAAGCAAATAGAGTATTTTTCTCAATACTACATGCAAAATTGTGCGTCAGATATTTGTCACTGAACAGTATGAAACGTATAGACAATAAATAAACCTATGCAAAATGTGTCATTTTAGGCAATACAACGTATTGATCAATCAATCAAATCATGATCAGAGTGATCAAATCATGATCACATTGATCAAATCATGATTAGAGATCGATCAATCAATCAAGTGTTGATATCAATCAAGTGCAGAATCCGAAATAAACGTCCCATCGCTATTTTTACGAACTGTCAATCATTCGATCAATCAATCAATCAAACGATCGATCAATTGATTGATTGATCAATCATGATCACAAACCTTCAATCAACCAATACACGTATCTTCTCCGTTGAATTCATGAAAGAAAAAACCTTTAATTCGCTTCGCGTATCATTATGGCACCCTCAACGGAGTTTGGGTGACATCTTGTTATTCTACGTTTCTTTTTTTTCTTTTTATTTTTATTCTTCCACACATTTTGTCCACGCTATTTCTCGTAATTGGTCAGACCCATGTTGATGGAACTATACCATAATATGAACCGCCATGTGAAGTTGTGCAAGAGACATTGGAATGGTAAAAAATGGCCGCCGTTACCATGGAAACAAAAAAAATGTAAAAAAAAATCCAAATTTTAAATCTTTCGTTATAAGAGGCAAAGTCTTGAAAGTTTATGTAAATGTTGGCAGTGGTGCCCCGAGGTACCAACAGTACTTGGAATTTTCAAAATGGCTGCCATTGCCATGGAAACTAGACAAAAGTTTAACATTGACCCTATGGGAAAATGCGTTTTAGCTGCATTTTCTTGAAAAATATAACAACAATTCCACGGAAATCGTAATTAGGAGTGTGTGCAAATGGTCACATGCAATTGCTGTACTGCTAACATGTACTAGAATATTCTAGAATAAAAATATGTATTTTATTTAATGTGCTTTAAAGAGAAAATCGCCACCGAGAGAACGAGAAACACTCAGAGTACAAATTACTGACATTTCTTCACTTGCGTTAAAGTACATATCCGTGAATGACACACCTGCTAAAATATACACATTAGCTGAAATCAATCGATAAACATGTAATTAAATTGTACACGATAAGTTACATGTATTGTATGATACGCGAGCTATTGAAGAATAAATTGAACAGTTAATACGCCGCTCCGTCAATATATACACATGTTGTCTGTCCTACGTCCCCTCTAAAAAGAATATTAATATGCTAAGTCCACGATAATATACTTGAGTATCACGTGACACCACCTTCCTACTTGCGCGCGTGTCTAATTTTACATTTAAAAAGGATTCCCAAACTATGTATAGAACTGAAACGTATTCTACGGAAGAGGAAAAAAAAAGGGGGGGGGGGGGGGGGGTTGTTTAGACATGCTGATTCCGACATGTATAATAGATATGCCATTTGACTTTTGTACACTCATAATTGTTGATGCTACTGTGACAATGTGCAGTACGGGGGTGCCATCGTCCGCTATTGCTTGCAATAGCAAATCTAGTGTTATAATAACTCATTCGCAATTCTTTTTTTTTCGGATGTAAGAAAAGCAAATAGAGTATTTTTCTCAATACTACATGCAAAATTGTGCGTCAGATATTTGTCACTGAACAGTATGAAACGTATAGACAATAAATAAACCTATGCAAAATGTGTCATTTTAGGCAATACAACGTATTGATCAATCAATCAAATCATGATCAGAGTGATCAAATCATGATCACATTGATCAAATCATGATTAGAGATCGATCAATCAATCAAGTGTTGATATCAATCAAGTGCAGAATCCGAAATAAACGTCCCATCGCTATTTTTACGAACTGTCAATCATTCGATCAATCAATCAATCAAACGATCGATCAATTGATTGATTGATCAATCATGATCACAAACCTTCAATCAACCAATACACGTATCTTCTCCGTTGAATTCATGAAAGAAAAAACCTTTAATTCGCTTCGCGTATCATTATGGCACCCTCAACGGAGTTTGGGTGACATCTTGTTATTCTACGTTTCTTTTTTTTCTTTTTATTTTTATTCTTCCACACATTTTGTCCACGCTATTTCTCGTAATTGGTCAGACCCATGTTGATGGAACTATACCATAATATGAACCGCCATGTGAAGTTGTGCAAGAGACATTGGAATGGTAAAAAATGGCCGCCGTTACCATGGAAACAAAAAAAATGTAAAAAAAAATCCAAATTTTAAATCTTTCGTTATAAGAGGCAAAGTCTTGAAAGTTTATGTAAATGTTGGCAGTGGTGCCCCGAGGTACCAACAGTACTTGGAATTTTCAAAATGGCTGCCATTGCCATGGAAACTAGACAAAAGTTTAACATTGACCCTATGGGAAAATGCGTTTTAGCTGCATTTTCTTGAAAAATATAACAACAATTCCACGGAAATCGTAATTAGGAGTGTGTGCAAATGGTCACATGCAATTGCTGTACTGCTAACATGTACTAGAATATTCTAGAATAAAAATATGTATTTTATTTAATGTGCTTTAAAGAGAAAATCGCCACCGAGAGAACGAGAAACACTCAGAGTACAAATTACTGACATTTCTTCACTTGCGTTAAAGTACATATCCGTGAATGACACACCTGCTAAAATATACACATTAGCTGAAATCAATCGATAAACATGTAATTAAATTGTACACGATAAGTTACATGTATTGTATGATACGCGAGCTATTGAAGAATAAATTGAACAGTTAATACGCCGCTCCGTCAATATATACACATGTTGTCTGTCCTACGTCCCCTCTAAAAAGAATATTAATATGCTAAGTCCACGATAATATACTTGAGTATCACGTGACACCACCTTCCTACTTGCGCGCGTGTCTAATTTTACATTTAAAAAGGATTCCCAAACTATGTATAGAACTGAAACGTATTCTACGGAAGAGGAAAAAAAAAGGGGGGGGGGGGGGTTGTTTAGACATGCTGATTCCGACATGTATAATAGATATGCCATTTGACTTTTGTACACTCATAATTGTTGATGCTACTGTGACAATGTGCAGTACGGGGTGCCATCGTCCGCTATTGCTTGCAATAGCAAATCTAGTGTTATAATAACTCATTCGCAATTCTTTTTTTTTCGGATGTAAGAAAAGCAAATAGAGTATTTTTCTCAATACTACATGCAAAATTGTGCGTCAGATATTTGTCACTGAACAGTATGAAACGTATAGACAATAAATAAACCTATGCAAAATGTGTCATTTTAGGCAATACAACGTATTGATCAATCAATCAAATCATGATCAGAGTGATCAAATCATGATCACATTGATCAAATCATGATTAGAGATCGATCAATCAATCAAGTGTTGATATCAATCAAGTGCAGAATCCGAAATAAACGTCCCATCGCTATTTTTACGAACTGTCAATCATTCGATCAATCAATCAATCAAACGATCGATCAATTGATTGATTGATCAATCATGATCACAAACCTTCAATCAACCAATACACGTATCTTCTCCGTTGAATTCATGAAAGAAAAAACCTTTAATTCGCTTCGCGTATCATTATGGCACCCTCAACGGAGTTTGGGTGACATCTTGTTATTCTACGTTTCTTTTTTTTCTTTTTATTTTTATTCTTCCACACATTTTGTCCACGCTATTTCTCGTAATTGGTCAGACCCATGTTGATGGAACTATACCATAATATGAACCGCCATGTGAAGTTGTGCAAGAGACATTGGAATGGTAAAAAATGGCCGCCGTTACCATGGAAACAAAAAAAATGTAAAAAAAAATCCAAATTTAAATCTTTCGTTATAAGAGGCAAAGTCTTGAAAGTTTATGTAAATGTTGGCAGTGGTGCCCCGAGGTACCAACAGTACTTGGAATTTTCAAAATGGCTGCCATTGCCATGGAAACTAGACAAAAGTTTAACATTGACCCTATGGGAAAATGCGTTTTAGCTGCATTTTCTTGAAAAATATAACAACAATTCCACGGAAATCGTAATTAGGAGTGTGTGCAAATGGTCACATGCAATTGCTGTACTGCTAACATGTACTAGAATATTCTAGAATAAAAATATGTATTTTATTTAATGTGCTTTAAAGAGAAAATCGCCACCGAGAGAACGAGAAACACTCAGAGTACAAATTACTGACATTTCTTCACTTGCGTTAAAGTACATATCCGTGAATGACACACCTGCTAAAATATACACATTAGCTGAAATCAATCGATAAACATGTAATTAAATTGTACACGATAAGTTACATGTATTGTATGATACGCGAGCTATTGAAGAATAAATTGAACAGTTAATACGCCGCTCCGTCAATATATACACATGTTGTCTGTCCTACGTCCCCTCTAAAAAGAATATTAATATGCTAAGTCCACGATAATATACTTGAGTATCACGTGACACCACCTTCCTACTTGCGCGCGTGTCTAATTTTACATTTAAAAAGGATTCCCAAACTATGTATAGAACTGAAACGTATTCTACGGAAGAGGAAAAAAAAAGGGGGGGGGGGGGTTGTTTAGACATGCTGATTCCGACATGTATAATAGATATGCCATTTGACTTTTGTACACTCATAATTGTTGATGCTACTGTGACAATGTGCAGTACGGGGTGCCATCGTCCGCTATTGCTTGCAATAGCAAATCTAGTGTTATAATAACTCATTCGCAATTCTTTTTTTTTCGGATGTAAGAAAAGCAAATAGAGTATTTTTCTCAATACTACATGCAAAATTGTGCGTCAGATATTTGTCACTGAACAGTATGAAACGTATAGACAATAAATAAACCTATGCAAAATGTGTCATTTTAGGCAATACAACGTATTGATCAATCAATCAAATCATGATCAGAGTGATCAAATCATGATCACATTGATCAAATCATGATTAGAGATCGATCAATCAATCAAGTGTTGATATCAATCAAGTGCAGAATCCGAAATAAACGTCCCATCGCTATTTTTACGAACTGTCAATCATTCGATCAATCAATCAATCAAACGATCGATCAATTGATTGATTGATCAATCATGATCACAAACCTTCAATCAACCAATACACGTATCTTCTCCGTTGAATTCATGAAAGAAAAAACCTTTAATTCGCTTCGCGTATCATTATGGCACCCTCAACGGAGTTTGGGTGACATCTTGTTATTCTACGTTTCTTTTTTTTCTTTTTATTTTTATTCTTCCACACATTTTGTCCACGCTATTTCTCGTAATTGGTCAGACCCATGTTGATGGAACTATACCATAATATGAACCGCCATGTGAAGTTGTGCAAGAGACATTGGAATGGTAAAAAATGGCCGCCGTTACCATGGAAACAAAAAAAATGTAAAAAAAAATCCAAATTTTAAATCTTTCGTTATAAGAGGCAAAGTCTTGAAAGTTTATGTAAATGTTGGCAGTGGTGCCCCGAGGGTACCAACAGTACTTGGAATTTTCAAAATGGCTGCCATTGCCATGGAAACTAGACAAAAGTTTAACATTGACCCTATGGGAAAATGCGTTTTAGCTGCATTTTCTTGAAAAATATAACAACAATTCCACGGAAATCGTAATTAGGAGTGTGTGCAAATGGTCACATGCAATTGCTGTACTGCTAACATGTACTAGAATATTCTAGAATAAAAATATGTATTTTATTTAATGTGCTTTAAAGAGAAAATCGCCACCGAGAGAACGAGAAACACTCAGAGTACAAATTACTGACATTTCTTCACTTGCGTTAAAGTACATATCCGTGAATGACACACCTGCTAAAATATACACATTAGCTGAAATCAATCGATAAACATGTAATTAAATTGTACACGATAAGTTACATGTATTGTATGATACGCGAGCTATTGAAGAATAAATTGAACAGTTAATACGCCGCTCCGTCAATATATACACATGTTGTCTGTCCTACGTCCCCTCTAAAAAGAATATTAATATGCTAAGTCCACGATAATATACTTGAGTATCACGTGACACCACCTTCCTACTTGCGCGCGTGTCTAATTTTACATTTAAAAAGGATTCCCAAACTATGTATAGAACTGAAACGTATTCTACGGAAGAGGAAAAAAAAGGGGGGGGGGGGGTTGTTTAGACATGCTGATTCCGACATGTATAATAGATATGCCATTTGACTTTTGTACACTCATAATTGTTGATGCTACTGTGACAATGTGCAGTACGGGGTGCCATCGTCCGCTATTGCTTGCAATAGCAAATCTAGTGTTATAATAACTCATTCGCAATTCTTTTTTTTTCGGATGTAAGAAAAGCAAATAGAGTATTTTTCTCAATACTACATGCAAAATTGTGCGTCAGATATTTGTCACTGAACAGTATGAAACGTATAGACAATAAATAAACCTATGCAAAATGTGTCATTTTAGGCAATACAACGTATTGATCAATCAATCAAATCATGATCAGAGTGATCAAATCATGATCACATTGATCAAATCATGATTAGAGATCGATCAATCAATCAAGTGTTGATATCAATCAAGTGCAGAATCCGAAATAAACGTCCCATCGCTATTTTTACGAACTGTCAATCATTCGATCAATCAATCAATCAAACGATCGATCAATTGATTGATTGATCAATCATGATCACAAACCTTCAATCAACCAATACACGTATCTTCTCCGTTGAATTCATGAAGAAAAAACCTTTAATTCGCTTCGCGTATCATTATGGCACCCTCAACGGAGTTTGGGTGACATCTTGTTATTCTACGTTTCTTTTTTTTCTTTTTATTTTTATTCTTCCACACATTTTGTCCACGCTATTTCTCGTAATTGGTCAGACCCATGTTGATGGAACTATACCATAATATGAACCGCCATGTGAAGTTGTGCAAGAGACATTGGAATGGTAAAAAATGGCCGCCGTTACCATGGAAACAAAAAAAATGTAAAAAAAAATCCAAATTTTAAATCTTTCGTTATAAGAGGCAAAGTCTTGAAAGTTTATGTAAATGTTGGCAGTGGTGCCCCGAGGTACCAACAGTACTTGGAATTTTCAAAATGGCTGCCATTGCCATGGAAACTAGACAAAAGTTTAACATTGACCCTATGGGAAAATGCGTTTTAGCTGCATTTTCTTGAAAAATATAACAACAATTCCACGGAAATCGTAATTAGGAGTGTGTGCAAATGGTCACATGCAATTGCTGTACTGCTAACATGTACTAGAATATTCTAGAATAAAAATATGTATTTTATTTAATGTGCTTTAAAGAGAAAATCGCCACCGAGAGAACGAGAAACACTCAGAGTACAAATTACTGACATTTCTTCACTTGCGTTAAAGTACATATCCGTGAATGACACACCTGCTAAAATATACACATTAGCTGAAATCAATCGATAAACATGTAATTAAATTGTACACGATAAGTTACATGTATTGTATGATACGCGAGCTATTGAAGAATAAATTGAACAGTTAATACGCCGCTCCGTCAATATATACACATGTTGTCTGTCCTACGTCCCCTCTAAAAAGAATATTAATATGCTAAGTCCACGATAATATACTTGAGTATCACGTGACACCACCTTCCTACTTGCGCGCGTGTCTAATTTTACATTTAAAAAGGATTCCCAAACTATGTATAGAACTGAAACGTATTCTACGGAAGAGGAAAAAAAAAGGGGGGGGGGGTTGTTTAGACATGCTGATTCCGACATGTATAATAGATATGCCATTTGACTTTTGTACACTCATAATTGTTGATGCTACTGTGACAATGTGCAGTACGGGGTGCCATCGTCCGCTATTGCTTGCAATAGCAAATCTAGTGTTATAATAACTCATTCGCAATTCTTTTTTTTTCGGATGTAAGAAAAGCAAATAGAGTATTTTTCTCAATACTACATGCAAAATTGTGCGTCAGATATTTGTCACTGAACAGTATGAAACGTATAGACAATAAATAAACCTATGCAAAATGTGTCATTTTAGGCAATACAACGTATTGATCAATCAATCAAATCATGATCAGAGTGATCAAATCATGATCACATTGATCAAATCATGATTAGAGATCGATCAATCAATCAAGTGTTGATATCAATCAAGTGCAGAATCCGAAATAAACGTCCCATCGCTATTTTTACGAACTGTCAATCATTCGATCAATCAATCAATCAAACGATCGATCAATTGATTGATTGATCAATCATGATCACAAACCTTCAATCAACCAATACACGTATCTTCTCCGTTGAATTCATGAAAGAAAAAACCTTTAATTCGCTTCGCGTATCATTATGGCACCCTCAACGGAGTTTGGGTGACATCTTGTTATTCTACGTTTCTTTTTTTTCTTTTTATTTTTATTCTTCCACACATTTTGTCCACGCTATTTCTCGTAATTGGTCAGACCCATGTTGATGGAACTATACCATAATATGAACCGCCATGTGAAGTTGTGCAAGAGACATTGGAATGGTAAAAAATGGCCGCCGTTACCATGGAAACAAAAAAAATGTAAAAAAAAATCCAAATTTTAAATCTTTCGTTATAAGAGGCAAAGTCTTGAAAGTTTATGTAAATGTTGGCAGTGGTGCCCCGAGGTACCAACAGTACTTGGAATTTTCAAAATGGCTGCCATTGCCATGGAAACTAGACAAAAGTTTAACATTGACCCTATGGGAAAATGCGTTTTAGCTGCATTTTCTTGAAAAATATAACAACAATTCCACGGAAATCGTAATTAGGAGTGTGTGCAAATGGTCACATGCAATTGCTGTACTGCTAACATGTACTAGAATATTCTAGAATAAAAATATGTATTTTATTTAATGTGCTTTAAAGAGAAAATCGCCACCGAGAGAACGAGAAACACTCAGAGTACAAATTACTGACATTTCTTCACTTGCGTTAAAGTACATATCCGTGAATGACACACCTGCTAAAATATACACATTAGCTGAAATCAATCGATAAACATGTAATTAAATTGTACACGATAAGTTACATGTATTGTATGATACGCGAGCTATTGAAGAATAAATTGAACAGTTAATACGCCGCTCCGTCAATATATACACATGTTGTCTGTCCTACGTCCCCTCTAAAAAGAATATTAATATGCTAAGTCCACGATAATATACTTGAGTATCACGTGACACCACCTTCCTACTTGCGCGCGTGTCTAATTTTACATTTAAAAAGGATTCCCAAACTATGTATAGAACTGAAACGTATTCTACGGAAGAGGAAAAAAAAGGGGGGGGGGGGGTTGTTTAGACATGCTGATTCCGACATGTATAATAGATATGCCATTTGACTTTTGTACACTCATAATTGTTGATGCTACTGTGACAATGTGCAGTACGGGGTGCCATCGTCCGCTATTGCTTGCAATAGCAAATCTAGTGTTATAATAACTCATTCGCAATTCTTTTTTTTTCGGATGTAAGAAAAGCAAATAGAGTATTTTTCTCAATACTACATGCAAAATTGTGCGTCAGATATTTGTCACTGAACAGTATGAAACGTATAGACAATAAATAAACCTATGCAAAATGTGTCATTTTAGGCAATACAACGTATTGATCAATCAATCAAATCATGATCAGAGTGATCAAATCATGATCACATTGATCAAATCATGATTAGAGATCGATCAATCAATCAAGTGTTGATATCAATCAAGTGCAGAATCCGAAATAAACGTCCCATCGCTATTTTTACGAACTGTCAATCATTCGATCAATCAATCAATCAAACGATCGATCAATTGATTGATTGATCAATCATGATCACAAACCTTCAATCAACCAATACACGTATCTTCTCCGTTGAATTCATGAAAGAAAAAACCTTTAATTCGCTTCGCGTATCATTATGGCACCCTCAACGGAGTTTGGGTGACATCTTGTTATTCTACGTTTCTTTT
>NW_027267710.1:27500-30454 GCF_963676685.1 Mytilus edulis
AACACGTTGGTTAAACACGTTGGCTGGTTAAACACGTTTGATGGGCTCAATTTAAACAAGCGAAAAAAAAACATCTTGGATCCCGTATTTAACACATGAAACGGAAACATGCATTGATTTATTTATTGGTTGGTTGGTTGGTTGGTTGGTTGGTTAAACACGTTGGTTAAACATGTCGGTTAAACACGTAGTTTAAACACGTTGGCTGGTTAAACACGTTTGATAGGCTCAATTTTAACAAACGAAAAAAAACCATCTCGGATCCCGTATTTAACACATGAAACGGAAACATGCATTGATTGATTGATTGGTTGGTTGGTTGGTTAAACACGTTGGTTAAACACGTTGGTTAAACATATTGGTTTAACACCTTGGTTAAACATATTGGTTAAACACGTTGGATAGGCTCAATTTAAACAAGCGAAAAAAACCATCTTGGATCCCGTATTTAACACATGAAACGGAAACATGCATTGATTTATTTATTGGTTGGTTGGTTGGTTGGTTGGTTGGTTAAACACGTTGGTTAAACATGTCGGTTAAACACGTAGTTTAAACACGTTGGCTGGTTAAACACGTTTGATAGGCTCAATTTTAACAAACGAAAAAAAAACCATCTCGGATCCCGTATTTAACACATGAAACGGAAACATGCATTGATTGATTGATTGGTTGGTTGGTTGGTTAAACACGTTGGTTAAACACGTTGGTTAAACACGTTGGTTAAACATATTGGTTTAACACCTTGGTTAAACATATTGGTTAAACACGTTGGCTGGTTAAACACGTTGGATAAGCTCAATTTAAACAAGCGAAAAAAACCATCTTGGATCCCGTATTTAACACATGAAACGGAAACATGCATTGATTGATTGATTGATTGATTGATTGGTTGGTTGGTTGGGTGGTTGGTTGGTTAAACATGTTGGTTAAACACGTTGGTTAAACACGTTGGCTGGTTAAACACGTTAGATAGGCTCAATTTAAACAAGCGAAAAAACCATCTCGGATCCCGTATTTAACACATGAAACGGAAACATGCATTGATTGATTGATTGGTTGGTTGGTTGGTTAAACACGTTGGTTAAACACGTTGGTTAAACACGTTGGCTGGTTAAACACGTTTGATAGGCTCAATTTTAACAAACGAAAAAAAAAACCATCTCGGATCCCGTATTTAACACATGAAACGGAAACATGCATTGATTGATTGATTGGTTGGTTGGTTGGTTAAACACGTTGGTTAAACACGTTGGTTAAACACGTTGGTTAAACATATTGGTTTAACACCTTGGTTAAACATATTGGTTAAACACGTTGGCTGGTTAAACACGTTGGATAAGCTCAATTTAAACAAGCGAAAAAAACCATCTTGGATCCCGTATTTAACACATGAAACGGAAACATGCATTGATTGATTGATTGATTGATTGATTGGTTGGTTGGTTGGGTGGTTGGTTGGTTAAACATGTTGGTTAAACACGTTGGTTAAACACGTTGGCTGGTTAAACACGTTAGATAGGCTCAATTTAAACAAGCGAAAAAACCATCTCGGATCCCGTATTTAACACATGAAACGGAAACATGCATTGATTGATTGATTGATTGGTTGGTTGGTTGGTTAAACACGTTGGTTAAACACGTTAGTTAAACATATTTGTTAAACATGTTGGTTAAACACGTTTGATAGGCTCAATTAAAACAAGCGAAAAAAAGAGACGTTGAATCCCGTATCAAACACATGAAACGGAAACATTGATTGATTGATTGATTGATTGATTGATTGATTGATTGATTGGTTGGTTGGTTGGTTGGTTGGTTGGTTGGTTGGTTGGTTGGTTGGTTGGTTGGTTGGTTGATTGATTGGTTGGTTGGTTGGTTGGTTGGTTGGTTGGTTGAAATTCAAACACACATAAAACTGTTTAAATAGTGCCAAAACCACATAATTTGATGACCTTGACCTTTGACCTTGTGACCTTCGTCAAGGTCATTGCTCCACAAGGTCATTGCAAAAGACCCTATGGGTCAAGGACCTTTGTTTAAGAGTTTTGCCTAAATATGGCTTTTTAAAAACCATCGATGGGAGTTATGTCCCTTACATGATGGTAAAATCAATATAGTCATAATGTAAAAAAGTTGCCCTTGAAGTACTTAACATTTTTCCACTGCTTAAATTTTCTGTATCTATAACCATTCAAGAATTATAGGGAAATCAAAGACATATGAAAATCTAAAATATGACCTTGACCTTTGACCTTGACCTAATTTTCTAAGTTAGGAATCAGGGGACTCAAATAAAAACATTCCAGGGTTATACGGTTAACGGTTTATGAGTTAAAAAAACATACCGACAAATTTATTCCGTAAAGATAGATAACTCCTATAAAATTTCATCGAATCGCTTCGATCCAAATTAGCCAAAATTTTCTGAGGATGTAACGAACAATTTGTAAAAAGAATTTTGTCGCTATCTTTTTTTGTTACGAAGGAGATGCACACACATGATAAACAGTGAATAGGGAGATAACTCTTACAGAGAAAATTGTTCGGTCTTAGCAGGGTGAAATTTAAAAGCGCATAAACTATACGATACAATATGAGAAATATCTAAGCGACATATTGCGAAACAAACATTTATCGCAAGAACAAAAGTTGGCGGAAAAAAAAAAATAATAATAATAATAATAATAATAATAATAATAATAATAATCAGAACAAATACAATAAGTCTTTCCACAGAAAAGTGGAAAGACTTAATAATAAATATAAAGCAATTGTTTCAAAAACAATTGTTAAGGCAGTCTTTCCCCTATAATGAATGGATAATTGATTTTTTTTATTGATTGATTTGGAAAAAAGGGGGGGGGGGTATTTGTTTATTTGTTTGTTTGTTTTCTTTGGTATGGGGTCTATATTATTATGTTACCGGAGAAGTTTCATGTTTAGTTTGGAAA
>NW_027267711.1:0-29275 GCF_963676685.1 Mytilus edulis
GGAAAAAAAGGAAAGGGGAACGTAACATGACTTCTTTTGGTGAAAATTGAGAAGTGATGTGATGAGTTTTATATAAAATGCTTGTAAAAGTTGATTTGTATGTTCTATCAAACGTTCATATATCAAAACTTCTGAAGGATTGGTTGTTCCACTTTTTTGTGTGAAAAGTTACCAGTGGTGATATATATAAGAAATGTAAAATACTTTGACAGACGGTAAGATTGAAAACAATGTTACATACATTTGAAAAATCGTCCAATTCACTCAATATATAGGTTCATATGAAATGAAAGTTTGATGTCAAATAAAAGCTGATACACCACTCTTTCCTTTGATACATTTTTTTTATGATATGTTTATTCCGGAATGATTATAAGCGTTACAGTGTTTGAAAATGAAAAAGAAAAAATCCGGAAAAACATTGTCCTTTTCCTTTTGAGCCATGGCGTTGGCAATTTTATCTTCGATTAATGGGTTTGAGTTTCCCTGTCAGCATTACAGTAAAAAGGCCGGAAAGATTACTTGACTCACTGACATCCGGAATAACGCTAGTACTTACGGGGGAAACGGGCAAATGTTGTGCAAACCTAAAGTCAATTTTCGTTTTGCATGAGAACTCCGTATATGGGGCAATGGTGTTAAAGTACATGTATGCTTAAAACTAACAGCCTTGTTTAAATTAAGCTGAAATATTTAAAATTTTCTCTGATAGTAGGTTTTCTAAGCTGAACTATACATTTTGTATGACGTTTTTAATCCCGAATATTGCATTTATTTTCATTTACACGTTAACCGTCCATCCATCAATACCACTGACATATTTTCCATAACACTCATCACTGAACATTTTGGATTGATTGTTCTGTGACTGTTCCGTAACATTGTCATTACGTTTTGAGTGTATTACAGGTCCATTATTCTGTTTCTTGGAAGACGTTTTACAACAGAGGAGACAACCCTTGGTGTCATGGACATACCTAATATTGTATTTTTGTGTCAATTAAGTTCATTCATATGTCTTGGAGTTTAGTATGGCGTCCATTTTCACAAAACTGGTACACATTATTGTTAAGAGGCAAACTGAAGCCCGACAATGGGTGTGGCATTTTCTTGCTGTGATGCAAACCAAATGGTCTTCGGCTTTTTTATTTTGCTCCTTGTTTTCATGTTGATGTCTCTTTTTACTTTTTTGGATTCGAGCGTCACTGATGAGTCTTTTGTAGACGAAATGCGCGTCTGGCGTAAATATAAAATTTAGTCTTGGTATCTATGATGAGTTTATTTACTTTTCCCGATATCTAACCTCAATGTTATATTTTAGTGTGGAGTTCAAAAGTAAAAGACTCAACTTGTATTGATCAGTTCTTTCTTAATGTTTATTATAATAACATTCACACATTTTATAAACATGATATCCATCTTTTTTAATATAAAGACAATACGCATACAAACAAAACCTAATTATGAAGTCTGAAACCTGTAATTTAAGGTTTGTTCTTGTCTATCATATCAATTTTATTTGTCGTTTTTCGATACAAGTATATCTTTTGAATTGTTGTGCATTTTGTCATCTACATAATAACTAGTAGGTATTGTATAGTGCATATGGTATATGTTTTGCTAAATATTGAACTTTGACCTGTAATTGTGTACATCCTTGTCCTTTTTGTCTATAGTAGATAGTTGTTTCATACGACATCACCTTATTTTTAACTAATTGCTTTTATTAGAGCAAACTTGTAGGAGTAGGATGATGTGGACAACATTTGATTTAAACACCTGGCCATAACTAAAAAATATTTAAATTTGCTAAAACCTAACCCTTGTCTTTTGGGTAAGGAAAGGAAGGTAGAAAATGCTTATGTTAATAAAAAAAATGAATAAAAACATAAATAAGTAGCTAAAAGTGCTAGAACGAGGTGTCTTGTATAGAAATCTAAAATATGTCCTTGTATCTGAAAAATGACAGAATTGTTAATTGACTAGATTACACAAATAGGTAAATTAAATTTACTAGAACATAATAACAGTTTATCAAAGTTTATCAATTAAACATGGAAAGGAATTATAAGTTGATCGATATTTTGAATCAAATTTAAAGCTAAATAAAGAATAAAAATATGCTGTTTGATTGCCAAGAGAAAACCTTCCAAAGAGACCAAATGAAACAGATAATCCAGTTTCATTGTACAATAGCCAAAACACAGTATGTGTCCTTCAGAAAAGAAAAAAAACAATAATCTATGAATTTTGAAGTTTATAAAATATTAAAAGGATATTGATTTAAACACACAATATCTTAAATAGCATATAATGGCAAACACGGCATCAGTACACCTTTTTTGGAATACAAACTATATAAGCTGATAGACAACTCACTGTCACCCAATCTGAAGACTCCACATCCTATAATTTCAATTGAAATTTATCCTCATTGTGGTTGTTTGGAGAAAAATAAGGAAATGTGGTGTCCAAACTCTCCCAACATATATAGTGGAACGGCGAATGTTGAAAAAGCCGCTTAGTTAACGATTTTAAAATGCCTAAATACCTCATGGAATTTTAATGTCTTATATTTGCTATCGATTATTCAGCATCATAAAAATGTTTATCGTAAAAAATCAAATCTGGTATAAATGATGTTAAAACAAAAGCCTTAACTGACGTTACCCAAATTACAACAAATACCCCACTGCTGATTTGGGGGACACATCTCAGAAATTCACCCGTCTAAAAATGTTTTGTGAGCTAAATTTGCAAATACAGTTACTCTTTAGCTTCATAAACTACATTTATAACATGTATAAGGACATTTTTAAAGTAGTTATATATGTGAAGTAGTAAGCATCTCAAAATAGTTGAAAATAACACGAAAAAATCATTGTAATTTGCACGTGCATTATTATAGTTGTGTTTTAAAGATACAACAGGAAAGCCGGCGTATTAAACTTTAATCGACCCGATTTACTTTTTGAAGTAAATGTATAAAATGATATAGGCGAGTTTTATATCTGAAAAAGACGTCTAGTTAAAGACTTGAATGCACCCACCTCACATACGGCTTATTTCTTTTTAAATAAAAGAATAATGATTTAACTTTGATTTTTGCCCTGTCGTCACAAAATCGTACTGTGCAATTTTTGTAAAATTGACGTTTACTTCATAAATTACTTGAAAATTATAGAACTACAGCATGTTTATCTAGCAAAGGAAATTAGGGGTATATCTTCTTAAAATATTGAAAAACAATACTTACAACTATAAGTCCGCATACTATTGCATTCTTTCTAAATATCTGACATTTTATTCGAAAATTTGCATTATTCTGACCTTTTCGGATCTTCAATTTCATTTTAATGAAATGTTTTTGACTCTATCCGTTTTAGATAAGAACAAATTACTCGTCAGTTATCGTTTTTCGTTCAAGACCAAGACGTTATCTCAACATTTCTTAAATCCCGAATTGCAGTTATTTTAAAGTGTTGGGTAAGATTACTGTAGTTTTCGGAATTCCTTATCTACGTCGTTATCGGTTTTTGACTGAATATGTTAGTCGATTTCCGTGTACTAGTGCTATAAGATTACGATAAATCATAATTAAACGGTTCTATTGCTATCTTTACCTTCAGTGTAGCTTAAACAGATATAAAATCGTTCGAAACTAAGCTCAAATCAAACTAAAACTTAGCTTTTAGTTCTGTCAAATCCACCCTTTTCTAAATAAGGAGTCGTATCGAAAAATTGTAGAATTCTTCCGAGTCGTGTCGAATTTAACAGCCCAGTTACAATGAAATCCTACCTATGCTTAGGGAAAGAACTTTTCATTGATTGACACAGATGCATAGTCTGTCAGGTATTTACTGCATAGAAACTATGTAGTTCAACACTTAAATGAAGATACAGTTGTCTTGTCGCAGTTGAAAATAGAAAGACGACCTTTGATAACTATTTACAGAAGTATGAAAAAAAAATGAAAACACCCATTTGAATAAGAAATGCTATAAATATTTTACAAGTAAGCACAGTTTATAATTTTCTTTTTGTCTGTACAAACACATTGTGCTACAATTACCAATTTCACTGAGCCAGTCTCTTCTCATATATCAACGTGGCAGTAGATCTACAACTCATTCTGATTTGTTTTTTTGTATATTTTGCAAATGTATAAAGCCTATAAGCATGTTACACAACTTCATAAGGTATACCCTGAGGAGCAAACTCAAGCTGTATTTATTGTTGCAATACATGTCTTCTACAATTATCTGATTTACAAAATAACTCATGATAATTTTAATAGAAATGCTTTATACTATCGAACTTGCATCACTACATATTTGCTACAAAATTTGAAACCAGAAAGTAAAGAGTTATTTAATTCTGAACATGAAACAGCTTTTCTTACATTTCGATGATTAAAGATGACTTGACTGTACACAAGAAAGTATTATTGTCAACAACTTTACTTGATAATTAAACAAAACTGTATTTTCTACCGCGTAAACTACACAACATACATTGTGTCAGCTTCAGCAAAAACTAAAAATATATTTATAGTTACATATATACGGTATAAACAAGACCAAGGTACGTTAAAATTTGTAAACAGTAGTTCTATACAGTTGTCAGATGCCTTAAAGACGGACAATTAACCGTTTAAAATGACTGTGATAAACAGTATGTCATATTTAAGGATCTGAGCAGTGACTGCGAAACTGGTTGCAATAATGTATGCAGCTACTAGTATATACAGACGCAGACAGGTAAAGTTGTAATCCAATCAGATGAATATCCATTTTCTAAAGACATTTCACTGGATCATTCAACTGAAATTATGCCACCTGCCTTAAAAACATTTCTGTATTGTCTTTTGCATGATGGCGGATACGCGTCAGTTAATAAAGAGTACGATATACTCTATTGACAAAGTTCTTAGATGTATGACTTTTAAATTAGCAGAATGTATATTATCCATAAAAAGATATTTGTCTTTACTCCTTTTCATTTAGGTTTATCATTACAAAAAAAAAAGTAAAATCACAAAAATACTGAACTTAGAGGAAGATCAATTGGGAAAGTCCATAATCACATGGCAAAATCAAATAACAAAACGCATCAAAAACGAATGGACAAGAACTGTCATATTCCTGACTTGGTACAGGCATTTTCAAATGTAGAAAATGGTGGATTAAACCTGGTTCTATAGCGCTAACCCTCTCACTTTAATGACAGTCTCATCACCGTACATATCAACACCCCCTTGATCACTATTAACAAGTGTAGCTGATCATGATATTAGAAAAAATTGTAGATGGGGCATACGTTCTACATGATATTATTTCTTCTTCTGGGGGGGGGGGTCAAATCTAATCAAAGACAACGTTATGATCACTACAGAAACAATAAAAGTTCTCCGTATGACTTTGGTTGGCTAAAAGGCAACATCAGTACGATGCCAATTATATTTACTGGTATGATGTCCTACAACTTTCTACAAGATTTGATTTGTTCACACAAAGGTAAAGGTATAAGGGTTGAGATATCAAAACACATGTTTAAAACCCGTCGCATTTGTTGCGCCTGTCCAAATCCTGGAGCCTCTGGCTTTTGTTAGTCTTGTATGAATTCTAATTTCTTGTGTATCGTTCGAAGTTTAGTATGACGTCCATTATCACTTCAAACTAGTTTTTGTTTAGAGACCACCTGATGAAGGCATCCGGGTGTGGGAGTTTTTCGCTGCATTGATGACCCATCGGTGGTCTTCGGCCGTTGTCTGCTTTTAAATCGGGTTGTTGTCTCTTTGACACATTCCTCGTGTCCATTCTCAATTTTAAAATCAATCTGTAGTAGATCTTAATTTTGTCCGTTTTGAGCAAAACCACTGCTGTAATGATATATGCCCATGCCAAGGAAGTGATGTTTGTATGAATATGTTGACGGTCCGATAACAATAATGAGATTAAAAGGGAAAATGAAGCTATGATATTCCGATATCGCAATATTCCGACACCTTAATGGTTTGACGTCCTATTGGTCCGACACTTCGATCATGTAATCATAATTATGATAACGTATTATAAACAAAAAGGTAGCCAAAATAAAGGTTCAATATTAGGATAGCATTGTCCTTCTTTTGAAGCGGCAAAACAAGTAATAAAAAGGTAAGTATATAAGTGCCAAAGTAGCCGAACGTCATCACCAGCATACTTTGTAAAGTGTTGTTTGATTAATTAGATATCTTAAGATACACGGCGGCCGACCAAAGTACAGTGAGTGATCATATTTTCCTTGCGACGTTTTATATCAAAATTGTCTATTTGTTGATATAAATATACTAGTAGCACTTAACTAATTTTAGTAATATTATTAGTACTCTTATCATATCTGATATAGGGAACGAAATTGCGGTATGATCCATACTCAACATTTTGCACTATAATTATGAGAAAAAAAAACTGTCCTATAATTTTCCCAACATTAATACAGTATTCTTGGTCCGTGTATATCTGCGTCTAATCGTTTTTCGTTTTAAAATATCAAAAACAAAAAACAAAAAACGAAAGTGTTTTCATTTTTCGTTTTTGATTTCTTAAAAACAAAATGAAAAACAAAAGTGTTTTCGTTTTTCGTTTTTGATTTCACAAAACAAAAAACGAAAAACAAAAGTATTTTCATTTTTCAATTTTGATTTTTCAAAAACTAAAATTGAAAAATGAAAGTGTTTTCATTTTTCATTTTTGATTTCACAAAAAAAAAAAAAAAACGAAAATGTATTCAATTTATCCTTCCCCACACTGTTTAATTGTCATTCATTTAAAGGTCGTTAAAATATACATGCACAGCGGTTGTCAGATCAATACTACTTTAATCGAAGATAATGTCGACGGATGCAAAAGTCTTTATCAATCTAAACAATAAGGGTGCGTGAACTTTACTTTTAAGTTTGGAGAGGTTAATCTAAGATGATAATACAGAAGCTGTTGGCGAGGGAAGGCCTCAAGGACCCCAGAAGAATTTGAAAAAATGATACAAAATCTTTCAGACCCTTTTTTAAAGCGCAAGTTTTGTTTTATCTATTTTATTATGTTCTGGTCTCGGAGTAAAATATATAGATACAGTGTAAGACTTTTAGTATTTACATGTATGAACAATATCAAAGACATATGTAGGATGAAGAAAACAATAATGTAATCCACAAAGTCAAGTGTTTGGCTTTTTTTAGTTTAAACATATTTATTAATAGTGGATTGGAAATGTTCTCCTCGGAACGGGGATCGAACCAGGAACTTATGTTTTTGTAGTCCGATGCACTAGCCTATGTTACTTTTGTATAATTAGAATCAATGGTCTAGTTCCTCGTTGAAGACCCTCCAGCTCCTTTCAAGATGAAGAACAGGAATAAAAGCCCTGTTCATAAATAATTTGTATTTTTTCTATATATTGTGTGCGATTTTGTCCCGTGTACATTTACTCCACATCTCTTTATTTTCTATTTAAGACCTGGACACGGCTCAATGGTAGTTTAGCCCTCCAATGTTAAAGGCCATATGTTTTTTTTTTAAATTATTTGATGCCGTGGGATTGGGATTTTTAGCTTTAATGTAAACCATGTCCGGTTTTTAACTTGTATTTACAGCAAAGATAGCCAGTTTTGTGTTCTGTAATATACTGTAACAGTTTAATTTTACATGTCCGGTAGCATCGTTACTTCTCAAAAAATCTTCCGAACAATATCTGGGCATCAGTGTCGTGGGCATGTACAATTGTCAAACCACACATGAACGTTCTTTAGTCTTCGTAGATCTATTCCAACTTGAATTCTTTTTGAGTCTACGACAAGCAGAACATGATATGTTATACCATTGAATATTGAAGCCATAGTCATGAAGATCGATTACTTGATTGGTGCTTCTTTAACGTAGCCACAGAACAAAAACGCGAGAGCTACTTTTGAATATTTCTACAATTTTAAGTAGTTTTCCACTCACAAATACAATACTATTTTCAACGTATTAAATTATTTTTTTTTACACTTTTTTACTTTTATGTTGTTTTAAAATATCAATTTGACTTGAATTTGGGCATGTACAATTGCCAAACCACACATGCACGTTCTTTAGTCTTCGTAGATCTATTCCAACTTGAATTCTTTTTGAGTCTACGACAAGCAGAACATGATATTTTATACCATTGAATATTGAAGCCATAGTCATGAAGATCGATTACTTGATTGGTGCTTCGTTAACGTAGCCGCAGAACAAAAACGCGAGAGCTACTTTTGAATATTTCTACAATTTTAAGTAGTTTTCCACTTACAAATACAATAATATTTTGTTTTACACTTTTTTACTTTTACGTTGTTTTAAAATATCAATTTGACTTGAATTTGGGACCTTGCTAACATGTTTAACCCCGCCACATTCAAAATGTATGTGACTGTCCCAAGTCAGAAGCCTGTAATTCAGTGGTTGTCGTTTGTTTATGTGTTACATTTTTGTTTTTCGTTCAATTTTTGTGCATAAATAAGGCCGTTAGTTTTCTTGTTTGAATTGTTTTACATTGTCATTTCGGGGCCTTTTATAACTGACTATGCGGTATGGGCTTTGCTCATTGTTGAAGGCCGTACGATTACCTATAGTTGATAATTTCTGTGTTATTTTGGTCTCTTGTGGAGAGTTGTCTCATTGACAATCATACCACATCTTCTTTTTTTTATATTTATATGAGTATATTAAATAAACATGTATATACCAAGCTAAGTCAGTTTATATCTTGTTTTTCGTCTGACTATACAAAAGGCGAGGAGAGCTACTTTGATAGATCAGGTTGACTGATAAGCTGTCTATATAAAGTAATGGGACAATGCATGGCATGAAGACATCACCAAATCACCGTATGCAATATTCAAAAAGACATCCAGAGCTTACCATATAGTCATCAACTACCCATCAACAGGCCGGAAGCTTTGGTTGGCTCTTAGCTCAAATCCAAGAGCACAGCAAAATGTCAAAATATTCTATTCAAACTGGCCGACCTGGGAGAAAAACATTGAAATTGAAATACACACACCCCTCAACTTTTAAAAAGGAGATTTGGTATTAATGCAAATGAGTCAACTATCCCACAAAGTTCAAATGTAGTCGATGTGAGCAATTATATATAGGCAACCATATATTCTTCAACAATGAGAAAAAACATACAGTATTGTCGGCTACAATAGTCCATGAATTGAAAAATATGAAACAGTTCAATTGAGAAAAATAACGGCCTGTTTTAAAACAACATGATTTACGAAAAACACAGATAAAAGACATCAACAAACGACAACCACTGAACTACATGCTCCTAAGTTGGAGCAGGCACATGCAATATATTGTGGTGTTTAACATGCTTGTAAACAGCTGGGACAATTATATTACAGCACAGCATAAGAACAAACTATACAAATCAGTGGAAAAGGGCTTAACGCATGAGATCGATACAAAACAGAAGAAAAAAGGTCTAACAAAAACACATACCGAATGTGGCAGGATATTTTTACCTTGTTTTCAAACAATCAAAGTACTGAAGTACTGAACATCGAATGACTGCAAGTTCTTTTAGAATGTCACAAGCACTTGTCTCAGAAAAAAAATCACATCTCTATACCTGAAAGTGAAATTGATGTACAGATATATTTTTTTTGAAACTCAGTACACATATTCTATATCATATGATCTTTTTTAATTTTAATACCAAATATAGAGTTCTGACCCTCAATTCCACGGTCCACTAGACATGGAAAATGATAGTGCGAGTGGGGCATTTATGTACTATGGACACATTCTTATTCAAATCCTTTATTAAAGAAGTCAGTAAATTTACTACAGATAATACTACATTTGTAAATTAGACGAACTAATCTAATTAAAAGGTATATCTCTGATTTCGTTATACTTATGTGTATGAGAAAATTAATATAGATATTAATTTCAATAAGATTGTTGAACGAACGCGTTCAATCTTAGGATTTTATTCTTGTCAATTTTTCCGAGCAGAGCGAGTCGAAAACAATTACATAGACGTATTTCAAGCCAAAGTTAATATGTTTGCTATACACACATAGGTTTTATTAAACTTGGTAATCTATTATTAATCAAAAATACAGTCCTAAATAATAAAAAATCATGAAATATTTGGTCTAGTAATACAAAAAATCACACAAAAAAACCGTAGTTAACGATTGTTGATGTCGTTCTCACTTCTCGTTTTTTAGCTCACCTGGCCCGAAGGGTCTAGTGAGCTTTTCTCATATCTTGGCGTCCGTCGTCCGTCGTCGTCCGTCGTCGTAACTTTTACAAAAATCTTTTCCTCTGAAACTACTGAGCCAAATTCAACCAAACTCGGCCACCATCATCATTGGGGTATCTAGTATAAAAAATGTGTCCGGTGACCTTGCCAACTAACCAATATGGTCGCCATGGCTAAAAATAGAACATAGGGGTAAAATGTAGATTTTGGCTTATATCTTAGAAACCAAAGCATTAAGATCAAATCTGACATGGGGGTAAAATTGTTTATTAGGTCATTATCTATCTGCCCTGAAATTTTCAGATGAATCAGACAACCTGTTGTTAGGTTGCTGCCCCTGAATTGGTAATTTTAGGAAAATTTTGCAGCTTTTGGTTATTATCTTGAATATTATTATAGATAGAGATAAACTGTAAACAACAATAATGTTTAGCAAAGTAAGACCTACAAATAAGTCAACATGACCAAAATGGTAAATTGACCCCTTAAGAAGTTATTCCCCTTTAAAGTCAATTTTTAACAATTTTCATAAATTTGTACATTTTTACAAAATATTTTCCACTGCAACTACTAGGCTAAGTTCATTATAGATAGAGATAATTGTAAGCATCAAAAATGTTTAGTAAAGTAAGATCTACGAACACATCTCCATCACCAAAACACATAGACCAAGGTGAGCGACACAGGCTCTTTAGAGCCTCTACTTATATATATAGTTTAGACCTTTGGTTTTACCGTTTGAATGGTTTTACACTAGTCATTTTGGGGGATCCTTATAACTTGCTATTCGGTGTGAGCCAAGGATTTGTGTTGAAGAGGGTACTTTAACCTATAATAGTTTCCTTCTACACACTGTGACTTGGATGGAGAGTTGTCTCATTGGCACTCATACCACATCTTCTTATATCTATATATTATTTCGATATGTTTAATTGGAGTCTGGAGCTGGCATGTCAGTTACTGCTAGTAGTTCTTTGTTAATTTATGAATCATATTCATTTTGTGTAGTTTCTTTTGTTTACTTTTTTGTCATCGGACTCGGATTTCTTTTAAACTGAGTTTTTCTGTGCATATTGTTGTGTGTTTGTTTATTCTACATGAGCTAGATATAGTTGTATAGCGGGAGGGTTGAGATCTCACAAAGCATGTTTAGCCCCGCTGTATTTTTGCGCCTGTCCCAAGACAAGAGACTCTGATCTTTGTTAGTTTTTTAATGTTTTTTTTTATCGAAGTGAAGTGTAACGTCCATTTTCACATAACTAGTATATATTTTTATTTAGAGACCAGCTGAAGCCCGCCTCTGGTTGCGGGATTTTCTCGGTGTTTTGAAGACTTATTGGTGGCCTTCGGATGTGCTCTTTGGTTAAGCTGTTGTTTCTTTGACACATTTTTTTATTTCCATTCTCAATTTCATTGATTAATTGATTGATTGATTGATTGATCATTTTACTACAAACAAAAGTCATGATCATTTGAGAATCCTTTATTTGTATTGTAGTGTTAATTTCACCAATGAAACTCTACATCAATTTTTGTCTTGATATTAAATTTCTTTGTAAACTCTAAAATTACCGTCTGATTATAATAAGACACGCAAGAATAAAAAAGAAAATATTTGGCCTTCAATGTCTCAACCTTTTTTAATGTGAGTAACTTCATTGTTTAGTTAGATTTCGATTTTGATATTGTTCTTGCAAGTTTCCATAATAGATTTCCGGTAATTGTTCTGAATAAAACCCTATGGGAAAGCACATTACCTTAATTTTCCAAACGTTTATTGGAACCCAATGATTTGGCAAGGTGTTGCAACCTGTGATGTAAAGAAGTTACAACCGATTGCATTGAGTGTGTAGGCAAAGGTAGCATATCCTTAGTTAGCTTGCTTGTATTATTAGGTTAGGTAAGCTACCCACCTTTAAGAGTAGACTAGTTCGACAGATAACTAATCAATCTGTATGTAGGACTAGGCTCCTTCTACAGGAGGGTGGTATACATTACCTAGTTACTTCATAGTTCAGCTAACAAACAAGCGATCCAAAGATATTACCATTGTCTACACACTCAATGTATTCGGCTGTAATGAAAATGCGGAGTTTTTGAGACCAGGCTCAAGTAGCCAGTCGGTAGCAGCCAGTTTTCAAATATAAAAACACAAATATTGCATAAGACTCAAACGTACTTCAAGTGTTTTTATTAATATATAACCACTATATCATCAGTTTTTAATACATAATTAAGCAGTAAAAGACACTATTCAATGAATTTTAAAATTTCATTTCTGGTTTATTTAAGAATTTAATTCTTTTTTTTTGTTACTTCATGGAGGTGTAAAGCGTTGACCGGAAGCGCTTCATTCTGAAAATGTGCGCACGGTCAACGTTTTTACAACCCTATGAAGTTACAAAAAGAAGCATTCAATATTTATAATTACATTTTTTAGCTAGGATCATGAAAACACCATTGTTAACCAATTTTTATTAAATTTACCTTTGCACTTTATTGTGGGACCTCGTGTCATCATGAATAACGAATTTCATTGTGTAATGCAATTGCGTAAGGAATTACATGAGATGTGCAGTTAGCCAATAAGAATAACGAATTATAATGAAACATACATCTTATGTAATTATTAGTTATATAAAGATATACAGGCAAAATCAATCGCTTTCGATATATTACACAGCGTACTGCCCGCTTTACATTTTGAATAGTCAACACTTTGAGTGTTTATAGAATCGTAAATAATTATGATTTTTTTTTTAATGATGGCAAAATTGCACTATTGGGTGAAATAGCTTTCCTTATTATCGGCATCCTGTCAAATAGTTTATGAAAAGTAGTAATAATTCTGCATTAAAAGGAAAGAAAGTTGCACTCGTGCTTTAACTTTTTTTTGCAACACAAAACTGTTTTTACAAAACATTCTACCTCTGAACTAGTGGATTTCGCTTAAATATGACTGAACAAAAGGTTTATTCTTTGTATTCGAAGTATGGTGGGCAGGTAAATTATTTATTAGCTTAAAAAGATAGATCCGTGCTATAAATTAACTTGTAATTTTGATCAAGTAGGCCCTAGATCTCTAGCTTACGTTCTCACCTAGTGCAGATAAAACTATTGCTGCAGAATTTTTTTATTAACTGTCCGGTAAGGGTTGGGTAGGGTATACGACCTCAACTTTAGACCTACTGTAGAAAAAAAACTAAGCAAAACAACACCCTGGATTTTTCTACAGTAGACCCCAGCTACCCAGCTTCCCTTTGCACCTAGTGAGGACAATTTTTATTACATTTTCGGTAAGGGTGGGGTGTTCGACCCCAACTTTGGACCTATCTTTGAAAAAATATAAGCTAAACAGCAACCTTGATTTTTTCTCCATCAGACATCAGCTACCCAGCTCCCCTTTACACATTGTGAGGACGGATATATTTCCGTAGACATTTGTTTATTAACTTTTATGTAATGATGGGGTAGGGTGGGTAACTGAGGTCCACTTGAAAATAAATTACAGGGACTCTAATGTGGTGTGGTCTATGCAGAACAATTACCGGAAATCTATGGTAGTTTGCAAAATAATAGTCTTTTTTTATAATGTGATATGTAAAATGTTGGCAAATAATGAAAGCAGGCTTCTCAATTAATAAACATAGAAATAAAGAGAAACCGTATAATAACCAATAACAATCTTCAGAGACAAACTAACGTTCATTAAGGCAACTAGTATGATGGTCTGGATTCGGGGTTCTTAATTTCAGTATTCTTTGATATTTTAGGCCATATTTCTCTATTCTTTATACTTTTTGACAATTATTCTCTTATCATTACATTTTAACACCATTATTCTAGCTATTTTATTTATTTCTTAGTCCATTGTCTCTATTATTTATATTTTTTGTCCACTATTCTCAATTCCATAATCCCCCATCAACGGCCTCTAGTGAATGTCACCTTATACATGTTATAGTCTTCACAAATAAGCAAAATTAACACCTTATAGGCTCTAATGGCAAACCAATTGAAGGATTTAATATCCCAGTTTGAACTGTGAAATTGCGGAAATTTTAAAAATTTGATCAAGCAAAATACATTATCGTCCTCTTAGTTCGTAAAATACTGGCAGATGGACCTTGGTCATCAATTCTAATAATCTTGTATCGACCTTTCTAAACATAAAAGTAATAAAGTTCACGCACCCTTATTGTTCCGATTGCTAAAGACTTTTGCATCCGTCGACATTTTCTTCGATTTAAGTAGTATTGATCTGACAAACGCTGTGCATGTATACTTTAACGACCTTTAAATGAATGATAAATGACAACATTGTCATTTTTTGAATGACAATTAAACAGTGTGGGGAAAGATAAATAGAATACACTTTCATTTTTCGTTTTTTGTTTTTGTGAAATCAAAAATGAAAAATGAAAACACTTTCATTTTTCGATTTTAGATTTTGAGAATCAAAAACATAAAATGAAAATACTTTTGTTTTCCGATTTTTGTTTTGTGAAATCAAAAATGAAAAACGAAAACATTTTTGTTTTTCATTTTGGTTTTTTAGAAATCAAAAACAAAAAATGAAAACACTTTCGTTTTTTGTTTTTTGTTTATGATAGTTCAAAACGAAAAACGAATGGACGCAGATATACACGGACCATTCTTATAGTATTGTGTCGTTTTTGCTTTGTTTTGACTCGATTTTTATACTGGATGTATCCATGAATTGAAATTGCACCCATGACCATTAACCCTGATTTAAAAACAAATGCACTATGATTTCTTTTGACGACCTGGATATGTAGAAAGTACACATTCTCAGCTTTCCAGTGATATATAATTTAGCCGTATGTTAGGTAGGTGCATTAAAAATGTTAATTTGGCTCTCATATCACTCGCCTAATAAATGCTTGGCTAAATATCTGTTTTATCCAGAATTCAAGTCCAATATTTGTCACAAATTATCCAAAGCTGATGTGGTTCCTAGATACAATGTATATGCCCTTATTTGGCCATTCAGCGGAGAAGGAAAAATCAAAATACTATTCAGTGGTACATGTATTTGATTCTATACAAAATTACCAATGGTTAGAGCCTTGTTTTTAATAACTTTGTTATCACACTCACAGGGCCAAAAATGTGTTCCTTACCTTGGTCTACCTTAACCATGCATGAAATGTATGGAAAGCCATTCAAGACCTTCCAAATATATAATTTAAATTCGAAATCACGAATATAGTATTTCAATAAAATTTATTTTGACTAAGGATCTAGGGCACCGAAACCACCAGAAAATATGAAGCAAAATCGTGAATTATAAACGTTACTTTTGGACCCTGTTTGTATCTACGAAGCAAGTTTCGTTTTATTTATTTTTTTTTACAATATTCTGGTCTAATGGCAAAATATGGAAATTTAGTTGTTAGGGATAACATAAAAAAAGATATGAGAGATAAAGCAAAACATTGTAATCATCTTAGTCAAGTGTGTGGCTGTTGCTTTTAAGGAATGAATGTTTTGATTTCTCGTTGAATTCCTTCCAGCTAATTGCAAGATAAAGAACAGGAATCAAATATAAAAAAGAAGATGTTGTATGATTTTCAATAAGACACCTCTCTATAGGAGACCAACTGACAAAGAAATTAACAACTATAGGTCAATGTACGGCCTTCAACAATGATATGAGACCATAGTCAGCTTTAAACGGCCCGGAATGACAATGTAAAACAATTCAAACGAAAAATTAACGGCTTAATTCAAAGCCCTATTCATTGATAATTTGTATTTCTTTGTATGTATTGTGTGCGATTTGGTCCCATGCATATTTACTCCTCATCTCTCTATATTCTATGAAGGGCCGTAACACGGCTACATGCAAGTTAAACCCTTCAATGTTAATTGTCATATGTCTTTTTTTATATAAACTAAGTATAGCGGTCAAGGCAATTATTTTTTAGCTTTAAAAAAGTAATCTGTGTTATACCTAAACTTGCGATTTTGATCAAGTAGACCTAAATTAGCCTACGTTGATATGGTCACATTATCATAAATAAACTTTTTTACAAAACTAAGGCTTCTCTTCTTCAGGAATAGATTACCTTAATGGGAAAATCTTAAGGAATTTTTGTCATCGATGATCTCAAACTTTGTCCATTATTTGGTCTTTTTAACTTGTTTTAAACAAAACGTGTGTCTGGCGTATATATAAAATAGCCATTCTGGTATCCGTGATGAGTTTATTTAGCCAGTATTAAAAATCGTCAATTGCCTTTTCCATGAAAACCTCGTATATTGGTATCCCACTAAGAGTGATGAATTCACAATACTGTAAACTTTTACTTCAAAACGTTTATGCAACATTCGAAACACTAATATTTGTTTTACTTCAAGTCATAATTTGGCATTTCAATAATTTGAAACGAGGGGATGTCACTGCTGCTCAATTTCCCAGTTAACTTAAACTGTTAACTGTTTTGAGGCAATTACCACAATAATATATGTACTAACAATTGTCTGGTATCTTTGATGATTTATTTGTTTATGTTAAAGTACGTCTTCATACTGAAGTCAATGTTATTGTATGGCTTAGAAATTTATTAATAATTCTCTCCACATAAGTTACAATTGAAAGGGAATAACTATTTTTACAAATCAGTAAAGATTTAGTTATTAAAGATTTACTTGATAAAGTTTGTAAATATTCTCACCTAGAAGATCAACTAATCTAGCAGTAACGGGCAATAACCTCTTCAGGTAATTTTAAATAAGTCTGTATTTTGGGTCAGACTATAAGAACTCAATAACTTCCCGTTAAAGAGGCATATAAATAGTTTCACAAATGTAGTGACAACTGGTTGAGTAACATTTATACAATTTTTGAAAAAATTAATTTTACATCAGAATATTTGTTTAATCACAAATTGCTTATAAGGTCAATTAACAGAAAACAGACTCAGAATTAAATATGATAATCATTATTTGATGATAAATCAATCATTTGTTGATTGATGTCAATCGAAATTTTAATAGTCAATGCTTTTCTGAAAAAAAATTATAGATAGTATTACATTTACTAAGATTAGAACTTAAGTAATAAGTCATGAGTGACCAGCAAGATCTATTTTGAGTAGTACAACGGTACCGATTGTGTTCACTCATTCATTATCTTTGGGAATACACTGTTTTTATTGTCTCCTTTTTCATTTATAGTAGTTCATTTTGCTTTGTTGTAATTTAAAAGGAAAAAATCACAATAATTTTTATTGTTCGTATACTTTATTAACTGAAAATGTTTTGCTACTCAAGGTGTCTTCATTGACAAATAAAAATTGTTTTTGTTTTGCCATCAAAACGGTTTTCGGAAAAGTTTAAGCACATTAATAATGTGTATATTAATTTTACAGATAGACGATGGCAAGTCGGCAGCTAAATAAGGTAAGTTTTAATCAAATGAGAGATATTTCATTAATCGTATTTGTTATAAAGTGTTAACATTCAGTTATATCGTTTTCCGAATTCAATTTTTGACGTAACATCAGTTTTATAATAACTTACTAGAGTTTATACACCTTTTCAATGTATTTTTATTTTAGCTAAAAGATTAGCATACATTTATAATTTATTTTAGAAATGACATTATCATTCCATAACATTATGTTCTCTGCTTCCTAGTATCGGTATTATTATTTTACGTAATATTAAACAGAGAATCATGGTCAATTATAATTAATTTCATAAACCCCTTTCAACATATTGTTGGGTGCTATCCAAATGATTACTCTGATTTGTAAACATTTGAAATGCATAATTGCATTATTCACAACATTAGTTTGTTTAAAGTTAACAAATGTGTTTGAAGAAACCGGTTTTTACGTTTATGTTACAACGATGAGGACCATTGCAACTTTTCATGTATTATAAGTACTAGTTAGATTTTAAAATGATCATTCTTATAACAAATCCTAACAATAAATTTCTTTCCATTATTGTAATTTGAAACACATAAGATTGGCTTTATATCTACTGCATAAACGAAACATGTGCCATTCAATCGAGTCCGTTTGAGCTGACAGTGTAGGTCATTCGAACTTCCTGTCTGTTTGAATGTGTGGTTTTTGTGATAAATTGGTACCTGTCAAATATGGTGTAGTGACTAATTTCGTGACAAGGCAGTTAGTGAGCAGACTGGTTTGTAGAAATAACAATGTGGTTACACATGTGATTAATGTCATTGAGTACGTACTTATTTATCCTTGTCTTTACTATATTTGGATTTACGTGTTTATGATCAATAATTTTGATATAATTTGGTTGGATATAGATACTAGTTTGACAAACAGTTAGTAATGTTGATCAATGAAAAGCTTGATTGCTTCTTACTAATAGTATGTGACTTAACGCTAAGCTGCCTTAAAGAATTAACTCCCGTAGGTGTTATGTACCCCCTTTAGTCTTTTCCAGTTGTCTATTGCAATATGTGTTTAATATTAAACCTAAATAAAAGTGTCCGTTCTGGCTATAATTGTTCGATATAATTGAGAGTGAAACGGGGAATGTCTCAAAGATACAAAAACCAGACCATAGATCAGAACACAGGCTAAGGTCACCAAAGGGTCTTCAACGCAGCGAGTTATGCCACACTTAATTTCGAAATACATAAAACTATCTTTATTATCTTTTAATTTGAATAAAGAATAGGCTTCATACTTCACATATGCAGCTGAACGAGTATTTTTTCCTTCCTATTCAAAACGTTATTAGCGATTTTACATGTGATATTCAAGATCATACAATACGCATTATTTTTCTTTATACGTTCGTTTTGCCTAACCTGACTTTTATCTAATTACACCTATTATCAGCTGTTTATCAAATAAAACAAACGCTTTCCAAGTATTCTGTAATTTTAGTTTCTTTTATATATTGCGGAGTTTAGGATAACATCCATTATCACTGAACTAGTACACACTTTTGTTTAGGGGCCAGCTGAACCACGCCTCTAGATTTTCTCGCTGTATTGAAGACCAATTGGTGGCATTCGGTTGTTTTACGCTCTTTGGTCGGGTCGTTGTCTCTTTGAGATAATCCCCGTTTCCTTTCTCAATTTAATTTTTTGTCGTAAGTTGAGTCATTTATGTCTACTTTCATTCAAAAGTTTACATCCCAAACGTTCAGTTTTTTTTTAAATATTAATACATTTTTGTTTAATATGTATTATATTCTCAATCTAACTAGTTTAATTTAAAAAAAAAAAGTGTTCAAACAAAATGTTAACAATCTTTCGTTGTTTTTTTTTTAATCGTAAAGAGTAGATATCACACTTTTTATTTGGATCTTTGTATTCTTCATTTTTATTCCCGTCTCTACGCTTTATCTTACACGACAGTGTAACAAGAATAGAAGGGTTGGCTAATTTAACCCAAGTTTATCAGGTCACTATCGGTTTCTGTTGGGAGTTGTGTTGATAAGTCTTTAGTTTTCTTTGTATGTTGTATAGGCTTATTTCTCATTTCATCGTTTCCGTTGTTTTGTAATGGCGTTGTCAGTTTTTCTATGACTTATCAGTATGTCCCGTTGTTAAATTTCTACTCTTATATGAACTACATTTTGGATGCTACTGTTGCTTTCATTTGTTAGTATACAGATAAACTAAACTTTCATTAAAAAGTTGATATAATATTGAATGGAGATTGTGTTTTATATCATTTTAAACTAATATCGTAGTACACTTGTATGACACTGTTAGTGCTATAATCATTGGCTTTCATTCATATAATACAAACGTAAGACATATTTCAAACAAATAAAAGTGTATTGTCAGGCAGATTTTGATTGGAAAAAAAATTGACGGACAAGTGAATTGTTTGAAATGTACAATGTATGTAATATAATAGTAGTTTGCAAGAAAATACCGTGTTATTCTGTTATATCTTAAGGGTGTACAAAACTTTAGGAATAATGTATAAAAAAGCATAAATTGCAATATCTATCATAGTGATACTATTGTACAAAAACAAATCATTCCGAATAGAGAATACTACGGAGGCGTATTAGCGCCACACAACTTGCTTTAAATATTTCTTCCTATATTTGCGTTATTACGCAAACGTTTGTTTTATCTTATTTCTTATTTATGATTCAAAGGAAATTACAGTAATTAATGAAGGAGGCTGTATATATTAAAACTTATCACCTTTCTACTCATTGCAAATTAAAATGCTTGAATAATAAGAACATTTCATTGACTAATAATGAGCAAAATAATATATGAAGATATGGTATGAGTGCCAATAAGAACACTCTCCATATACGTCACTCTCACCGAACAGCAAACTATAAAGGCTCCTTAAACGAGATCCATGTTACTACTAGTATATATATTACAAAGACAATTGAGTAAATTGAGGTTATACATAAGAATAATCAACCCTGCTAATATAGCTTTAACCAAATATAAATATACTTCAAAAGTAATCTCTCGTTTGGTTATATTTAAACAAGCGACCCTTTGGAAATAAATGTATAGAAAGAAGATGTTTTATTAATAAATTATGTTCTCAACATTGAAATGCTACCTAAGCATCTTAAAAAGACTTCATTATATTGAAATCAAAATTCAGTGACTTTCTATTGATGAATCTTTATCATATTCTGAGATTAAAAAAAAAATTTCTTGCATCAAAATTAAAAAAAAAAATATTTCCTTATTAATATTTCATTTTAAAGCAGAATTATAATTTTGTCTATTTAACTTTGAAGTTTCACAATTGTATGACATTATTTTCTTTTTATATTTCAATTTAAATATGCATATAGCCTACACTATATCTATTTTCTTGTTTAATTATATACCTTTCTGATGCACAAAACAGTTTTAATTTATTTATAATTGCACTTCAAGTATTCCATTATTCCTATGCATATTTATTATAATGATTTGGCCTTGTATGCATGTTTCTTTTGTATCTACTAGTAAATCACAACCGAAATGAATGACATTTATACAAACTTTATGAATAATTGAAATCAAGATATTTGCGTTATATCGCAAAGGTTTGTGTGATAACGCAAAGGTAACGCAAAGGTTACGCAAAGGTAACGCAAAGGTTTACAAATTAAAACAAGTTTTGTGGCGCTCATAGCCTTCCGTATAATACTTGTTCAATATATATATATATATATATATATATATGTTTTTCTAACAGGTTCTCTTTAAAGCAACTAAAGCCGGGGATTTAGAAACGGTCAAGAATTATCTTTCCAAAGGCGCAGATATAAACTATTGCGACTGGGTGAGAAAATTAGCTTATTGAACCAGATATATAGTATTGAACAATAACAAAATAATAAGCAGTTGACAAAATGGTATTAATCTTTATTCCAATTAATTCATCGATAAAGCTAACCGCAGTATTCCGCTTTAATTTTGTGTGATTTTGGGATGAAATGGTGATTGAATATAAAAATTGTCATTACTTGCAACAGTCGATTACGAGTGTGATTGGTGTATAGAACCAAATTTTACTAAATTCAGCACAGCAAGACAATTGTTCTTATTGTTTCTCTATTTCTTAAGAATCAATATCGACTGAGGTTACACACTGTATTTTGAACTAACTAATTAGTTACTATACAAAAATCAATGTCAAATGAAGGAGTTGAATTTTAATGCGTTACCATACATATTCGTCGCTATAATTTGCTATAAAATTTTACTACATCAACCTTTTTGTTGGCGTATTTGTTAGATGTATTCGTATGTTTGTATGAATTTTGAGTCAGTTGTGTTATAAGTCTGTGATGTATGTTTACACAGTCACGCTGGGTCCCAATTATTGTCAAATATGTAAATTTGGGGTGGTCATTCATTTTGTCAATACAAGGAAACTGTAAACAACTGTCAAACAAAAAGGACATTTTGCCAGCCATACAACTTTAGTTAACCCACTTTTTTCTTAGGAAAATGCCTCTAACAAGTCAGGACCGTTGTTTTTTTCTCTTTCCCTTTGTTGATTGCGTTTTTGTCATTATTATGCGCTTTCTGTTTTTTGTATTTACCTTTTAGTTCGGTATCGTTTCTATACTTTTTTCCAAACATATAGTGAGTGACATAAAAACATTATTTTTCATATTGTTTTAATGCGTATTGATTAGGTTGAAACCAATTTGTTGAAAGATGCATTATAATTGAAAACATGTAGCTTCTTTATTTGGTGGTAAAGAGGTATACAGATTTCTCTAATGTTTGTGATATTTTCACATTTTCTGACCGGTGTGAGAAAAATATTTCTCCTCATAAGTGAAAAATCTGTTCTCGGCAAATGACAGATTGTCTTAATTTGATTATGACGTCTAAATGTTTTGTTTTCTTCTGAATTTCCCTATTGTGACGCCTTAAAAAAAGGCGGCAATGCCTGATGACGTCGCATATAAAGAACACAAGTTTCTGAAAATCTTTGAAAAAGAAGGATAGAAATCATTAGATAAACAGATTTCGACACTTTAACTTGTGTATTACGATATTTCTCCACTCTCGACAGTTATATTTTAGTTATTTAAAGAGCTCGGCAAACCTCGCGCTTTTAATACTTAAATTTAATGTCTCGAGTGGAGAAATATCGTAATATACTTGTTGCAGTGTAGGAATCTATATGTTTGTGTTTATTTTATTTTGAATAATTTCATGTAACATACTTTATCCGAGGATGATAAGGATTTTTCATTGCATAGAATGTATTGTTGTGATGGATAGATTTTATCATAAGAAATTTTTTTTATTTGCTACAAAACACATACTAAAGTTCAGAAAAATGATATTTGTTGTTGATATTTGTTTTTAATTCTTATCATAAATTATGCTTCTTGTTCTGTTTGACTAATAAAAATATACCGTTACCATTCCTAGTTACGTTGTAAACATCAGGTTAATCGATCAGAGTTGTGATCAGGTATATGTAAAACATTGATTCCAATAACTCTAGAACGACAAGCCAAACAATGTCATAATGAACCCTAACCCAACAAGCAAGAATGCACCTGCTGACATGTCTAGCTGCTGTAATCCTCCTGATTAAATTTCAAAATAGCAGAGGAGGGCAAAAGATAACAGAGGGAGAGTCAAACTCATAGATTGTAGAATAAATTGTTGTCTCAATGGCAATCATACCACATCTTCTTTTCTATATTGACAACGCCATGGCTAAAGATTAAAAAGACAAACAGATAATTAATAGTATACAACACACAACATAGAAAACTGAAGAATAGTCAACACGATCCCCATCAAAAACTGGGGGTAATCCTAGGTACTCCAGTAGGGTAAGCAGATTCTGCTCCAAATGCGACATCCGTCGTTCTGCTTATGGTATTGCAAATCCGGTAAATAGTATAAATTGGTAGGTCGCATTCGTGAAAAGGGAAGGGTTTTGTATTTACAACAGGAGGAACCAACTGATATCATCTGTGAAACGGTTATTCAACTAAATTGGTGATAGCGTCCGTAAAATTTACGAAAGGATGACTTCAACTTCACCATTTGGAACTCTTGGTTTAAAAAAATTCTGGTGAGCAGTAATACTTTATCAAGAAAATCATGATAGGAAAAACAAGCCCGGGAATAGCGTTTCAATTAGGAGATATATGCTCCGTATGCAGGCGCTGCTGGAATGTTACAACATAGAAATGGAAAGTTCACATATGGGAAGCTGAAATCATATCTTTTGTCGTAAAGTTTTGTTTTCAACCTGCCCTCATTGTCAATTTTTAGATGCAAGTCAATATACGAGGCATTTTAACTGTATCTGTAGCATCCTTTTTCTGTAGTTTGATGGGATAGATTCGTTTAACATATTACCAAATTTATATTATTTAGTGAGAGAACATCACATCATCTATATAGCGGAACGTAAAGTTAAAGGATATTGCTAACTTCTTATCTTTCTTCCTAAAAAGTTCCTGTATAAAGTCAGCTTCATAATGATAAAGTTTTACCAAGCAGTGATCATTGGTAATGAAGCCATGATATGATCAACTCTACCACACTGACAATTGCACCTTATAATGTTACAATACAATAACTATAGTTGGCCTTTAGCTATCAGAACGAAACAATTGTTAAAATCCAAGAACATCTTATACTGACCTATGGTATTCAGACAATGTTTAACGTCATTAGTGTATTAGCAAAACATTAATTAGCCATGTTCTCAAAAAGCTCCTCGAAACGTACCGCGATTTTAAAGACAAATCTTTAGTGTCAAACTCACAAATAATCTATTATATATCATGCATATGGTCTTGAGTTATTGATTTCAGGTGTTGACGTTGTGCATCATATCATTGTTCTTGTAGTGTTACATTTTGCTTTCTTACTATTATGTCCTGTATGGTCGAATGACTCCTGACGAGACTATGTATATGATGATTTGGCTTTCATGTGTTTGGCTTTGTAGTTTTCCTGATTTAGATCTAGAGGTGTGACTCTGACGGATGACATTTGTATAGCGGAATTTTATGTTTGTCCCTCGTATTTTTATTTTACTTTAATCAAACTGTTTGTCACGTTGTTTCATGTTTAATTATGATGAACTATAAACTATCATCTACAGACACTTGTAGTATATATGTCTCTGGTTTAGAATGGGTTTATGAATGAATGATAAGTCTTACAAAGGTATACAAGATATAAAGCATAATGTAAATTGATTCTGCCGTTCTGTCTCCATTCAAAAAAGGAAAGTTGACGTTAAATTGATTCTGTTAATTTTTTTCAAACATTGTTAGTTTATAACCTTAAGAATTAATACGTTGTGAGATTTAGAAAATTTAAAAAGAGCGGTTCCGATTAGGTAAATGTAGATTGCATTGGACAGAACAAACGAAATTACTGTAACTGATTATTTTCTCTGCACATTTAAATATTCAAGGTTACAGATGATAATTTAAAATAGTACTGTTTTGTTGTTTATCGCTTGTTTTCATGGGACATTTTATTTATAAAACAATTTTATTGAAGTAATTCAGAATTTTGAAGTTTCAACACAATAATCATGATAATCACCTATTTATCTAAAATTGAGCAAACTCCAAATATTCAAAAAAAAATATATTACGGCGATTCAATTTTTTTTGCAACTATATTCCTCCCCAAATATTTGATAAAAAAAATTCTGACTCAAACGGCACTTCAGTTTTATCTTTTTTTCTTCAAATTTTAATACCTTTAACGATGAACCTTTGAGGCCAAACAACACTCTAGTGAAGATCAAAAGAATAAAATTACATAATGCTAATCCTTTTATTTCCGCGAATTTAACCAAAAATTTTCCAGGTGGTGTCAGTTTAATACACATGCATTGTATTTACACAGTACTGGACTAAAACAATGATTTGTTTAGACAAATCCTCGCCTGAGGTAGTTGGTGAGAATAAAGACATGCATTTTTATTACACTATCAGTTATATATGTGTGTTCAAAATATCAGTCGGAAAAAAATCATTTAAAAAATCTATTCTATGGTATACTTTTATTACTATGATCGTCATGATCGTATCAGATATCCTCAAAAAAATAAATCATACATTTTTATTAAAAAAAATGCACGGCTGATATCTTTTCGTTTTGAATTATTAGTTGGTTAATAGCTTCACCAAAAGTCGTCGATGCCTTTTAAAACGCGTTATTATATGATTAAGGTCAAGGATCAGTAAATAAACTAGTCCATAGATTTTTTTAAAACTTAGAACTCAATTAGATATTGAAAATATTCATCAGAAAATGTAAAAAAAAGAATATGTCACCGACTTCGTTTTCAAGAAAAATCCATTTTTAAAATGGTCCGAGAGGGTACTAAATTACATTGAATATATAGGGTAAATCTATATTTTTCTTCTACAATTTTCGGTTTCTGGTATAAATCACGAGAACTGCTCCATAGATTTTTTTTTAAATTAATATTTTTTTCCTCTTTGTCTTACGAATTAGATGATATTAAAAAAATATATGGTCACCGACTTCGTTTTCCCTGTAGAAGCGACGCAAACCCAACTTTTTGACAAAAAAAACCATCAAAATTCGTGACGTCGTAATTTTTATTATATAACGTCAAGTTATCATGCTTATAATTTCCAACGTTCTTCGTGTTGATTATGCACGATGATTATGTGTTTCGTATTGATAGATTCTTTTTATCATAAGAGTCTGGATAATTATCATAAATTTTTATTTAGTATTACCAATATTCTTTATTCTTTATATTTTATCACCTCATTATACACTTTTTCTTTTTTTTTTTTTTTTTTTGCATTTTATTCTGCAATTTTTGCCCATTATTCTGTATTCCGGAAACCCCAATCAGAATCTCTTTTATTGAACATTTTAAAAAGAAATTATACGTTGTAAAAAATGTGATACATGTATGTTCATTATCAATATACATATCTAAATCAATTACTAATTCAGACAAAAATACGTTGTAAGTACATGAACGGAAAAATGGTAAAATCTTAAAAATAGAAATCATCAAGGTTACTGTCTACAAGTTGACGCAATAAAAGATGTAAATGAAGCTATATTTTTTACGCCCCCTCAACTACCCCTGTAAGTCTGTCCGTCCGTCATTCCGTCTGGCCGCCCGTTCTTCCGTCCGTCCGTCATTCCGTCTGGCCGCCCGTCCTTCCGTCCGTCCGTCCGTCCCCCTTTATAGTTTATAGTCATTCCGCAAAACATCTACAGTTTGAATCCTAGAACGTACTTTGCTGTCTGTTTGCATGTGGTCAGGGTTTTGATCTTTATTGATATTTGCTCTAATGAGAGATAGTTGAACTTTGTCATTTTTGGGTAACCAATTCATAAATCTCTTAGACTATCTTGTAAGTCATCTGTTTACACTTTTTCTCCGTTCCGATATATGATTTGGCCACTTTTGAAAAAAAACCAGGTTTTTTATAGCAGCGGAACATGTTAAAGCTTGTGTTTTGGTACTATATCACGACAGAACGTGTTCTGTCCATATACTGCTGCTTAACATCGCATATAAAAACAAACATTATATCAATGATTCTACAAATTCTTGAAAGAGTGTCGTGTGGTTATTTATACATCTTCAAGTTAGCAAGTAAAACACGCAGACAAACTGACATCTTTGTTAATATCTTTTTTATTCTGTATAAAATTTATTGTATACAGGAAACTAAATTAAACTAAGGCTTTGATGGATGTAAACTTTAATAAAACTGGAAGTTACATAAGGGGAACAGGAAAATAAGAATATATTGCATCACTTACAACAACCTTTAAATTGACCAGTGATTTTTTTATTCATTACTGACCAGCAACACCGAGATAATCCAATGATTTTTAAGGGTCCATATGAAGTGTGGACCTAAATGTTCTTTATCTTTAGATATAACGCTTATTCTGTAAAATCTTCAATTAACGATTTTGTAAAATTCTGTATATGGTCTACACTATTATATTAAATAATTATTTGATTTTCCGTTGTTATTCTTTATAATTTTGCACTTTTTTGTTCAATTTTGACATTCGCCAGTATTCCTTATTCTGCAACTCCCTTTGAGATCTAATCATGTGACAATAAATTATTGTGCTTCTCTCTCTGAATTTCCCTTTCTCTCAAGACATTTGTAGTCTTTGTAGTACAGTGTATTTTCCAGAAAATACATCGTGTAAAAACATTTCCGAGGAAACCAAATTAACGAAGGTTGAGACATATGACATAACAACAGATGTACATATTTATGTTTGATATGTCTACAACCCCCCCCTTTTTTTTCCCTCCCCCCAACCGAAAAAAACAAGAAAAAAACAATCGCACACAGGCTGAGACATGACTGGTAATATTGTGTTTTGTTATTTAGTCTATCTACACAAATGAGGGGGGACCTTAAACGGGACTCCGGGATCGGGTGTTTTTCAGCACGGGATTTCGGGATTGATCCTTTATGGATCCGGCTATTTTATTTTTTTTTTCGAATTTCGGTATGGCGGGATTGAAATTTCTATAAATTCGGGACCTCGGGATTTCATGTTTTTAAGTCCGGGATGTCGGGATCAGGACCCTGCACCCCACCCCCGTCAAATGCATATCATAAGATGTCTTTTCCTTTAGTTTTCTTTTGGCCTTGTGTTGTTGTCTGGTTACTGTCTTATTGAAGTACTCACTACTTACGGGATTTACATTAAACTTTAGGTATTGAAAGTCTGTGACACTGTGCATATTTTTCAGTCGGTATATATAGTAGTACTATGATATAGAGGTGATCGATATAATCTCGTTCTCAACCTTCAAGTTTTATGAATGAAATAGAATGGAGAACAGTTCTATTGTATATTTGAAATGCTACTTTCAGCTAGGGTACATTTTTTTTTATTCGGTTAATTTTTACCCATATATATATATAACAAATTTCCTTTGAGGAGACAACCGTACGAATCAATACTATTAGGATACTAAGCCCTGTATAAATCTTTAAACCATATACTATTTATACATGTATCTATTTAAAGATTTGTGTTTTATTTTTAACATCGAAATTGCGGACGTCAAAGAAAGTACCATTACAAAAACAAAAAAAACAACGTTAGATTACAAAATGTAGCGATGGATTAATGATCGTGAAACATCATTTTTGCTTAATTTTAATTTGTTATAGTCTAAAAACTGTGTATGAATATCAAACTATTGTTCCAACCGTGAACAAGGTTAATTAATTTAAGTGTATTATGATAGTTTAGTGCCATCTATGACTGACGCAGCGGCGAATTTATGACCAGTATTAGTTTATGTGGTTCATTTCCTTTTCTCTAATTTGAAAATATTTTTACTTGTTCCGACTAGTGTGATAATTTTCAAAATATGGGAGATATTATAGTCTTACCGTACAATACTAAGTTTTAACTTTAGTATTAATGTCCCAAACTTGCACCCCTAGCTTCTGCTTATTTTCTGCTAGACGATGTTTTTCCCCAGTGAAT
>NW_027267712.1:0-33414 GCF_963676685.1 Mytilus edulis
TGTCGAGCCTGTGACTTAAGTCGCAGAAAGCTTGACATAGGGATAGTGATCCGACGGCGGATAACATCTTAAAAGCTTCATATTTTAGAAGGTTGAAGACCTGGATGCTTCATACTTTGGTGTATAGTGTATAAATGCTTCATGTTATAAAGTTTCCGTCAGTCACATGTCCAATGTCCTTGACCTCATTTCCATGGTTCAGTGACTACTTGAAAAAATATTTTTTGTAATGTTAAATTCTCTCTTATTATAAGTAATAGGATTACTATATTTGGTATGTGTGTACCTTGCAAGGTCTTCATGCCTGTTAGACAGTTTTTACTTGACCTCGACCTCATTTCATGAATCAGTGAACAAGGTTAAGTTCTGGTGGTCAGGTCCAAATCTCAGATACTATAAGCAATAGATCTAGTATATTCAGTGTATGGAAGGACTGTAAAGTGTATATGTCCAAATGGCAGGTGTCATCTGACCTTGAACTCATTTTGATGGTTCAGTGGTTACAGTAAGGTTTTTGTGTTTTTGTCTGTTTTAATGCCCCACCTACGATAGTAGAGGGGCATTATGTTTTCTGGTCTGTGCCTCCGTTCGTCCGTCCGTCCGTCTGTGCCTCCGTTCGTCCGTCTGATTAAAGTTTTTGGTCGAGGTAGTTTTTGATGAAGCTGAAGTCCAATCAACTTGAAACTTAATACACATGTTTCCCATGATATGATCTTTCTAATTTTAATGCCAAATTATAGTTTTGACCCCAATTTTATGGTCCACTGAACATAGAAAATGACAGTGCGAAGTTCATTGTTAAAGTTTTTGGTCAAGGTAGTTTTTGATGAAGTTAAAGTTACATCAACTTGAAACTTAGTACACATGTTTCCCTATGATATGATCTTTCTAATTTTAATTCCAAATTAAAGTTTTGACGGTCCACTGAACATAGAAAATGATAGGGGGAGTGGGGCATCCATGTACTATGGACACATTCTTGTTCTTATTCTGTATGCAATAGGTCTACCATATTGGTGTATGGAATGATTGTAAGGTGTACAAGTCTAGCTGGCAGGTGTCATCTGACCGTGACCTCATTTTCATGGTTCACTGGTCAAAGTTCAGTTTTTGAGTTTGGTCTTTTTATTTATATTTTATGCAATATGTCAACTTTATTTGTTGTATGGAAATATTTTATGGTGTATATGTCAATCACACAGGTTTTATTTGACCTTGACCTCATTTTCATGGTTCATTGCTCAGTGTTAAGTTTTTATGTTTAGGTCTGATTTTCTTAAACTATAACCAATAGGTCAACTATATCTGTTGTTTGGAAGAATTGTTAGCTGTACATGCCTTGACCTCATTTTCATGGTTCATTGGTCAATGTTTAGTTTCTTGGTTAATGTTAAGTTTATATGACAGTGGTGATAAAGCTTTTTATTTAGGACTATCAACATAAAATCAATGATTAGTAAAGAAGGCGAGACATTTCAGCGTGTGCACTCTTTGTCGTGTTTTTCTTGATAATATAAAATGCATAAATCCCAACAATTATATGCTATTAAAAGAATTCCTCTCTGTCTGTTATTTGAAGGAAGGATACTACTGATTTATGTAGTCATTGCTAAACAGAAGAAAACATAATTATTACCTAATTTAACAGTAAGGACATTCATTTCAATATATTTTTATTACGGTTTACTTACAGAAACTTACTACAGCTGCTGGGAATAGAGATATAGAAGCCTTAAAATTATGTCTACAGAATGGTGCAGACCATTGATTATTAAGATTAAAGTAGTTTCTTTGTTTTACTTACAGAAACTTACTACAGCTGCTAGTGATGGAGATATAGAAGCCTTAAAATTATGTCTACAGAATGGTGCAGACATTGATTATTAAGATTAAATGTAGTTTCTTTGTTTTACTTACAGAAACTTACTACAGCTGCTAGTGATGGAGATATAGAAGCCTTAAAATTATGTCTACAGAATGGTGCAGACATTGATTATTAAGATTAAATGTAGTTTCTTTGTTTTACTTACAGAAACTTACTACAGCTGCTAGTGATGGAGATATAGAAGCCTTAAAATTATGTCTACAGAATGGTGCAGACATTGATTATTAAGATTAAATGTAGTTTCTTTGTTTTACTTACAGAAACTTACTACAGCTGCTAGTGATGGAGATATAGAAGCCTTAAAATTATGTCTACAGAATGGTGCAGACATTGATTATTAAGATTAAATGTAGTTTCTTTGTTTTACTTACAGAAACTTACTACAGCTGCTAGTGATGGAGATATAGAAGCCTTAAAATTATGTCTACAGAATGGTGCAGACATCGATTATCGAGATGTAAGTATTATATTCACATTCAATAAAATTGAGAATGGAAATGGGGAATGTGTCAAAGAGACAACAACCCGACCAAATAAAAAACAACAGCAGAGGGTCACCAACAGGTCTTCAATGTAGCGAGAAATTCCCGCACCTGGAGGCGTCCTTCAGCTGGCCCCTAAACAAATATATACTAGTCCAGTGATAATGAACACCATACTAATTTCCAAATTGTACACAAGAAACTAAAATTAAAATAATACAAGACTAACAAAGGCCAGAGGCTCCTGACTTGGGACAGGCGCAAAAATGCGGCGGGGTTAAACATGTTTGTGAGATCTCAACCCTCCCCCTATACCTCTAACCAATGTAGAAAAGTAAACGCATAACAATACGCACATTAAAATTCAGTTCAAGAGAAGTCCGAGTCTGATGTCAGAAGATGTAACCAAAGAAAATAAACAAAATGACAATAATACATAAATAACAACAGACTACTAGCAGTTAACTGACATGCCAGCTCCAGACTTCAATTAAACTGAATGAAAGATTATGATTTCATCATATGAATATCAGGCACAATCCTTCCCCATTAGGGGTTTAGTATCATACCATCATAACATTATGAGAAGAACATAACCCGTGTCAAGCCAACAACTGTTTTTAGAATAAATGTGTTTAGTTCCGATGCAAAGACCTTATCAGTGACTCAATATTAACACAAAATATGCAATCTTTAATGACTTGACAACAGTATCGTAATTATATCCCTTCTTAATAAGTCTATTTAAAGGTTTTGTAAGTTTCTGAGGTGAATACTGACACCTTTTGTGCTTTATAAAGAATATTTCCATAAAAAATTGGATGTGAAATACCTGAACGTATTAGAAGTCTGCATGTTGAGCTATATTTACGAATGATGTCTTCATACCGATGATAAAATTTAGTAAATGTTTTGACTAGTTTGTGATATCGAAAACCCTGGTGTAATAATTTTTCAGTAATACATAAATTTCTCTCGTTAAAATCTAAAACATTGTTACATACACGAGCGAATCGTACAAGTTGAGATATATAAACACTGTAAGATGGGTGACAAGGAACGTCACCATCTAAAAACGGATAGTTAACGATAGGGAAATGAGAAATCATCCCTTTTATCATAAATTTTAGTATTCAGCTTTCCATTAGTGATATAGATATCAAGATCGAGAAAAGGGCAGTGGTCATTGTTAGTATTAGCTTTATTTAAAGTAAGTTCAACAGGATAAATTTCATTAATATACATACTGAAGTCGTCATTATTGAGAGCCAAAATATCATCCAAATATCTAAAAGTATTATTAAATTTGTTTATCAGGCCTAAATTAAAATATTGTTTGTTTGCCCTTTTCCGACCCTATGTCTTGAAACAGGGTAGGTAGGTAGGTAAAATATTTTATTTTTCTTTCCCAAAAAATAACTGAGCTCGGTATATTTTTTGTCATGGGTAGGCAGGTAGGTATAATATTTTATTTATAGATACAAAATCTGCATGATATCATTTTTGTCTGTATTGCTTTTGTTTAAGTATGCTTTTGCTTTTAAGTATAATAGTCCCAAGAATTTTAACTTACTAATATTCTGTACTACGTACATGTACCTTGTACGCTTAACCTGGACCTAAAGTTTTTCTGTAAGAGATAACTTTGTCCTGGTAAAATATGTCCGGGTAGACATACCATGCATACTTTGTACATTACTAGTAGAAAAAGTCCCTAGAGTGTTTAAATTTTCGTGTGTGCCTGTGTTTCCAATAAAAATGCTACAAGACTTGAAACTCAATTGTCAGGTTTTTTACATCGCATTTATATATGATCTGTATGGAAAAACTTGGCGATTTTACTGCCAAATATTCTCCCCTTTACAGACCTTTGGTTCATGTTAGATATAAATCAGAATATATCAATGCTGGTCAAAGGCATCGTTAACATAATCATCCTGATCTACGGACCAAAAGCCATCACTACATAGGATACAAAGTCTGTTTACAAAATATTTTGTACACACATTGATAATTTAGTATTGGAGGAACTTTTTTTGAATGAACCCAGCTCTTCAAGTATAAAGACACAGAGTAACGTTTGTTAAATCATGATTTCAAAGCTTTCAATACAACATCCATTTCAAACAAATTTATGCTTTGAAACTCCAAACGCAAGTGTTCGTTCATGTCAAACGCTCACATGATACAAAACAGACTAGACCTTATACGGGAAAGATAAAACCCGAGAATTCCGGTAAAAAAGCTTTGAGCGGGAAATACAAATATAAGATTAATTTTTGGTAGGAACAAAAAATAAAATAAAATAAAATCTTGCTGGTAAACACAAATAAAAGATTTTCAGGCGGAACGAATTTATAGGGTCGGTCGGTAAAGGGCAAACAAACAATATTTTAATTTAAGCCTCAGATGTTGTTTCGATGGGTCTTTGCTTATTTTTGTCATAAATTGTAACTCATAAAACTACCTTATTATGCAGTTAATCTGCATTATGCGAGCACCCTAGATTTGTGGTCTACCCAAAAAATGCTGAAATACTTGCCATTGTTATTATCTAGCTGGCTACTATGTTATATATAACTAATTGAACACTTTTTTAATACTTTTTATTCTAGAATATAAAAAATATTACCATAAAAACGTTAAATGGTCGTCGATTTTCCCAAAAGTTTTGAAGTTGCACATAGGAAGTAGTGCTCATTAGGAATTCTTATGTAGTTTATTATCGCCTGTGCTTTTGGCTAAGATGTCAAAAAACAATTGTACGAAATATTTAATCGCCGCCAATCTTTTAAGACAAGTAGTTAAGATTTCCCAAATGGCAAAAGTCGTAGGAATATTGTTTGTCGTCAATACGTAGTACAACTACGTCAGTAGTCTATTATATAATAAGTTCAACTGTTCATGCTGTTGGCGGCAATTTCAAATTAGAAGACGAAATTCGTATCTTTTCAATTTGGAGGCAGGGGTTCAAATTAGCGGTGGTCCGAGGTCCGCGACCTTCCACTTTCGAATTGGTTACTAGCCACGCCCGATGGGCCCTTCCACTCTGAGACAACTATATCACAGTTATAGTAGTCTCAGTTCTACTTGAAAGAAAATAAAAAATAGCTTTGCAAACCTTTTCGCCAAAGTCTCCAAATAAACGATCTCAAAACTTATTTTAATCATTATTATTCATGACAGCGATACTCAATTTTGTTCAATCGCTAGCTATATACAGCAAATCGCCGACAAAACAATGTGTCAATACGAGTAAAATCGTATCTGACTGACAAAAACAACATTGGAACACAATGACAATGGCTGCAGTGAAAAGACAATATTACAATTTCGGATCCGATTCGGTAGCGGATAAGGATAATTCCGGGTTTTTGGCGAATCCAGGCAGGTGACAAAATACATCTATGCATGGTAAATGAATATAAACACTAGAATTGAAAACCAAAAGATATATGTAAAAGAAAGAAAAAGCAGAAAATATTTTAAACAGAAACTCAAAATTACTTTTGACAAATTTTAAATGTCAAAATCCAATACAATGTGACAGCTGGGAACAGTAATCTAACAATATATATGTTCCTGGTCACAGTTTAAATTTTCTTTATCAGTGATAAATGTTGATAATGCATGTAAGAAGCTTTTAAAGTGTAAACATATAACTGCAATTTTGAAGGGGTATTTTTTTTTCTCTCAATTTTGAAGGATCAGTTAAAGTAACTGGAAGATTCTTACTTTATTTTCACAAATAACTACCTGAATGTAGGCAAATCATATGATATATAGGTGGCATCCTTTGGGCCACTCTACCCAACCTGTTTGATAACTTGAAACGGGCTAATCAATGAAATATAAGGGGAGTCCATGGGGTGACCCACCCCCTCCTGTTTGGGAACTTACGAAACGGTCGAGATCCCCACCCTAAACAATATATATTCATGTATGGGTCAATATAACTAATTAAATGAAATATAGGGGGAGTCCCCCTACCCCCTCCTGTTTGAGAACTTGGAAACCGATGAGATCCCCACCCCTAAACCATATATATTCATGTATAGGACAATATAACAAATCAAATGAAATATAGGGGAAGTCCCTAGGGTCACCCTACCCCTTCCTGTTTGAGAACTTGAAAACCCTCGAGATCCCCACCCCTAAACCATATATATTCATGTATGGGACAATATAACAAATCATTTACATTTACTATGGGCAGGTCAGTCAGACCTCACCTTTGATCCTTGTAGTAGTGAACATTTGTCTGATTTGTGTTGCATAACTATTGTACTATAGAACACATACTCAGTTTTCTTTACAGGGAAACCAGTCCATTCATACGATTACATGTTCGTACTAAGTCAACACGTACTACTAACAGTCAACTGAACTAAAACCAACGTTAACTACCAATTAGAACAACTACAATCATTGCGAACTTGTACCACTGCAGACTCACCATAAAAAATATACATTTATATATTCATTGCTATTGAAACCTTGATAACATATAAATTATTTGCCTTAATAATAATTAATTCATTAGATAAACATAAATGTACAATATATGAATGTTTAATGCCACATCAGAGGCGGATTTAGAGGGTTTTTCAGTGCCCCCTTTCCATTTTTGAGAAAAATTTGGTTGATTATATAGGGAATCACTGAAGCATGACTGGAGCAGGTCCCCTGTTAGGCAGTCAGTGGGCCCCCACTTATGAAAATTTCTGAATCCGCCACTGCACATAATTACGTTTGTCTGGTTTTTGGTTAACTGCCTTCAGCGCTTACAGCGCTTTGATTTTAATAAAATCATTTGAAGATACAGCCTTTTATGGTACATGAACAGTGTTCACTACAAAAGTCTAAAAGTCTGAAAAGAACCAGTTTTTGTCTTGATTTGCATGAACTTTTACTCGACATTCTCCAAAAGTATGACTTGTGTCTTAATTTTTCTTGACAAATTCTCATTTATATCAAATTTGTATGAAATTTACTTTACACATCTTGACATTCTGAATGTGGTCTTAAAATTTCTTGACAAAATTCTTGACATTTGAATACTGTCTTAAAATTTCTTGACATATTCTTGACATTCTTATTTTTTCTCAGTATGGCTTGACATATTCTGAACATTTGGAATTGTGTCTTAAATTTACTTGACAGTTCTCAGTTTTACAAATCATGACCAATATTCATGATATAACAATGTATAACTTTAATCTTTATTTTTCTTTACATAATATACTGTTGGTTTAAGTTACACTTCTTTCAACAAAAAATGAAAGTTGGGCATGTAAAATAATTGAAAATTTGGGCATTCAAAATATTTTTTACAACTGCAAATGTGGCTATAAAATCTAATGTATAAAATAATTTAAATGTGGGTGTGTTGATATAAAACAATTTAAATGTGGGCTTTTTAAAAATTACAAATTTTGATTCCTAAATCTTATAAATTAAATGATTTAAACAATCATACTGTAGACAAATTTTATTCTACATTCATGATATTCAATGTTAATGTAAATATGGTAAATAATTATTGTACAACAATGTGGTTTATATAAATAGCAAATTATGATGATATACAAATCATTCATTAACAGATGAAAAATTTGTGTAATGTCATCTGTTGGAATATATATTAAGTATTAAACATTGACAGGATGTTCCCCATAAAATTAGGGTATTCATACCCCAGAATACACACAACTGTTAAATAGAAATTACTGATTTACCTGTAATCAGCCATACAACTTATCAGTTGACCAACCATTCCACTACAATTTCAAACTTTTGTTAATAGATGAAAATGATGAAAATCATCATTTTGATAAAAAATTATAAAATTCAACACTCAAATTTGAATAAAAAAATGTTTTTGAGTTGTTCTAAAAAATGAATAAATTTTTTAATCAAGATGAATTATACTGTTGAGAAAGTGTCAAGACATATTTAAGACTGTCAAGAATGTGTCGAGACATATTCAGACATTATTTAGAATGTCAAGAATATGTCAAGACATATTTAGACATTATTAAGAATGTCAAGAATATGTCAAGGACATATTTAGACATTATTAAGAATGTCAAGAATATGTTAAGACAGATCGAGACAAATTTAAGACAGTCAAGAATTGGTCGAGACTAATCCACTCTTATCAGATGATACAGGAAGTGTCGAGAAATTTTAAGACAATGTTCATACTGTCAAGACACTTGTCAAGAAAAATCAAGAACCTTATTAGACAAATTAATACTATGTCAAGAATTTTTAAATATTATTTCGACAAATTAAGAATGTCGAGTAAAAATTCATGCAAATTCAGACAAAAACTGGTCTTTTCAGACTTTTTGACTTTTGTAGTGGTTCCAGCTAAGTTTTCAAAAGGGCAGGGTGCAATCCTGAAAAAGGGCATTTAACGCGCGATATGATAATATGAAAAGGGGCATATTTTAATAAAGATGTTAATCAAACATTTGTGTTTATTCGTTGAATCACAGGTTATACAAGAACAACATCTTTAGCCCATATAGAACTCTATCTTTCTACTTTTAAGGCTGAAAAACTTGTCAAGCAGCTTGTCACACAAGTTTTTTTAAAGGCAGTGCTTTAAGGCCTGACTTTTAAGTCATGAGGTTCATCTTTTCATACGCAATCTATGCAGGGGGTCTTTTTGCCAGAAATAGATCCGGAAATGTTCGAATTTCTCCTCTTCTTTTTATGGTATGCTATGGTTTTTGTTTCTTTCATTTAACATTGGGGACTAAAGAAACGATCAGTGTGTATGTTCGTTTTATAGAACTTGTTATTAGTGTGTATTTTGCATTACAAGCAGTCAACCTGACTACAAACTATCATTATGTGTATTCCGTGTGGAAAGAGGTCGGGTCAATTTCGAGTGTTATCTGACATCTAAAGATTCTTTCAGACGTTGATAAAACAATGAAAAGTCGACTGAACATGATTAATATGGCATCTTCTATAATTCAAAGCGGAATTCGGTTTATGAACGAGAAACCGTAAAGCGTTTTCAATTTCGGTATTAGTTGTGTATGTTGTCTACGTATTATCCTGGTTCCCGGTACTTACGTTCCGGGTATTAGCTATTTGATATATGTGATGTGTAACATTACGATCGGGTACCAGCCAATCTACGTGTGTATGTGTACATGATTTCCCGCCAAAATGACCGACATACAGCTATGGAAAAAATAGTCCATAAACGTTCCGTATAATGATATGCAAATTCATAATTAATCGTAACTTTTCTTTATCTTTGTATTATAAATATAACAAAATGGATTCCACAAAATTGAAGATAGCATTATTTTACGAGGATTTCTCATATTTTTCTCACTTCCGGGCGCAGTAATACGTATGTTTTGAAGAAGTTCGAAGAATTTGACAAAGTGAATTGAGAAGGAAACGGATAGATATACGTCCTTGCTAATCAGGTAAAACAATTTAAATGTAGAGAACAAACACATTTACTTCACACAAATAGTACAGGCTTAAGCTTTTTATTGTCCTTATACACGACTGTAGTCTAGTGTTTAAACGACGGCGGTGACCTACAAGGTACGGGTCATACTGGGTCAAGTCTAAATATGAAATATGTAAACATATCCACGTGCTATTAGGTAGAAAGCATCGTAATGCAATATCTACAATTTTTCCTCCTTTATACATCGTTGAACCAGATATATTTCTCTTTCAAATACACTTTTAAAACACGGGTTGTATGTACGTATATTTTCTAGTGTTTTCTTGTCCTTATTAAAGTTCATTTGTTGATGTTTAAATATTTTTGAACGACTGAACACAGGAGTGAATGAATGCAACAATTATATATACTGAAGACTTGGGCTGTACAATGATAGTGTACGTATATCATGCTGATAATTATTCTAGCAGTAATTATATTAATTTAGGATGTAATGACAGGAATTCATGAGCTATGCCTCAGGCTTTCTGAAAAAATATCAATGACAATGTAAACAGGAACGAAACATTGACACGAATGATGCTCTCTTCTATGTTATAGTTATTTAGGTATGTGTGTTGCACAAGTTTCAAAAAAACTTAAGTTATAAAACTTTTTTTCAGGGCACAAACCCACATTAAAGAGACTTGTCTACTGCCATACCCATCCTGTTTTCATGCACCATTTGCAAGCAAGAGACTGAATGGTTTTCAAAATTAAAAATCAGGACGGTGTCCAATTAAAACAAAAGAACTAAACTGGATGAATATTGTAGGAGAAATCTAGAGGAAAGTTTTGATTTGTGAAATTGGTTTTCCTGAAAAGTCATTCATCCTAGCCTTGCAAGGAAGGAACTAAGTCTATAACTGTCCACCACAACTGACGAGCTAATGTTGAGCTTCACATATGGAATTACTCAAATACCAATCAATGTCTATGTTTTCAGCACAGATTTCACAGCTGTGCTTTTTTAATACCTGTTAAAGAGTTGTATACTAAATTTTATTTTTTTATCAATAAATATATATTGTGTCATTTAAGAACTTGTATTTTGCCAAAAGATGCATACTAGTGAATGAAAGTGGTGCAGTTAAATTTGCTTTGGTATATAGAGTTGAATTACAATTGTTCATGTTATTGGAATGCTTATAAAAATAAGGAGATGTGGTACAATGTATATGATATTTAGTGAGTTTATCAAGCAAAAGTGAATAAGAAATAGGTATAAGCAGTTGCAGGTACTACTGTACAATCTCAAACAATGAGAAAAACTCATACCGTAAAGAGAATTTCATATTTACAAGTAAGTTTTGTTTTTGCGTTGAATAATTTTCTTCTATTGTTTTAATTGCAAATATGGGAAGTGGTAAAAATGCTAATGAGACAGCTGTTATGGCCACAGAGCCTTAATTGAAAACTTCTTTTTCATTCATACCGGTAGATTTTGCCTGGAGTTAGAAACATATCTGACAACTTTTCAAAATGCACATGGGGTTTTACGTGAAAGATGGTTCATATAGTCATACAAAACCTTCAAGGGGGCCTTCAATGGAAGCAGGACAAGTCGCCCCACTGGTTAATCGCCCCACTTTTTAAAAAAAACGCCACAAACTGATTTATCAAATCGCCCCACATGTGAAATTGGTTAAATCATGTTTAATATTACTCCTGCCAACTCGCCCTACTTATAAAAAACGGTAATATTTAGATTAATATATATATATATATATAATTAAAAATAAAGCTCGCACCACTTTAATGAAAACTAATCTACACAGAATACAAACAAACCGAAAATAAATTTCATTACTATTATTGATATATACTGAAATTATATATAATTCTAAAAAAAACCTGATTGTTGAAGAATAACTGTAACTTTTGAAGCTTAGTTATTTGCATAACAATTGAAAGAAACCTGTTAAATGTATCATAATGCAATATAAGAATTGAACTTATATTTAATGGGATAACATCTTTTTCCATAAGTGGGGCGAGTTGGCATTACTAAATTCACCCTGGTTAATAATACATTTATCTAGATTTCACCGATTTCCATTAGGTGGGACCCAGTTGGCAGGAGTAATATTAACGGGATTTAACACAGTTCACAAGTGGGGCGATTTGGTAATCCAGGTTGGGGCAGTTTTTTTGTCAAGCCTGCGACTTTTTTCACAGAAAGCTCGACATAGGGATAGTGATCCTACGGCGGCGGCGATGTTAGCTCAGTTCTTAAAAGCTTTATATTTTAGAAGGTGGGAGACCTGGATGCTTCATTCTTTGTATATGGTTGCCTCATGTTACGAAGTTTCCGTCAGTCACATGTCCAATGTCCTTGACCTCATTTTCATGGTTCAGTGACTACTTGAAAAAAAAGTTAAAATATTTTGTAATGTTAAATTCTCTCTTATTATAAGTAATAGGATAACTATATTTGGTATGTGCATACCTTGCAAGGTCCTCTTGCCCGTCAGACAGTTTTCACTTGACCTCGACCTCATTTCATGCATCAGCGAACAAGGTTAAGTTTTGGTGGTCAAGTCCATATCTGAGATACTATTAGCAATAGGTCTAGTATATTCGGTGTATGGACGCACTGTAAGGTGTACATGTCCAACTGGTAGGTGTCATCTGACCTTGACCTCATTTTCATGGATTAGTGGTTATAGTTAAGTTTTGTGTTTTAGTCTGTTTTTCTTATACTGTTTGCAATAGGTTTTCTATATTTTGTGTATGGAATGGTTGTAAGGTGTACAGGTCTACCTGGCAGGTGTCATATGACCTTGACCTCATTTTCATGGTTCAGTGGTCGAAGTTAAGTTTTTGAGTTTTGGTCTGTTTTTCTAATACTGTATGCAATAGGTCAACTATATTTGGTGTATGGAAATATTTCATGATCTACATGTCAGTCGCGCAGGTTTTATTTGACCTTGATCTCATTTTTTACGGTTCATTGCTCAGTGTTAAGCTTTTGTGTTTTGGTCTGTTTTTCTTAAACTATAAGCAATAAGTCAATTTTATTTGTTGTATGGAAGAATTGTTAGCTGTACATACCAACCTGGCATGGTTTATCTGACCTTGACCTCATTTTCATGGTCCAAAGGTCAATGTTTAGTTTTCTTGGTTTATGTTAAGATTATGTGACAGTTGTAATAAAGCTTTATTATTAGGACTATCAACATAATATCAATGATTAGTAAAGAAGGCGAGACATTTCAGTGTGTACACTCTTGTTTTTAAAGTGGGGCGAGTTAGTGAAAAAGTGGGATGATTTGTCATGGATTCCCTTCAAATATATTCTAATGTGGTTTTTGGCCTCTTCGTGCATTAACAAGCTCATAGCCATTGTTGAATTAATTGTTTTCTTTAAAATAGTCGTCAAAATTGCTCTTACAAAATTGCCATTTGGGAGCTTGAGCTCAATGGGGGAAATACTCTGCAAATACTGGCAGTTGGCACGTATGGTCATCAAAAAAGTTGACATGTTTCTATGTACATTTACCATTATGTTACTTGATGTTCTTGCTATACACACAGTACAGAGACTAGTCAATCTTTGTGAACTATTTTTTATCGGAGTCATAGAATATGCGTATACAATCAATAATTAAAAATAGTCTATTTATATTGAAAAGAAAAAGTTCTTATATGTCTAAAGAAGAGGGACGAAAGACACAAAAGGGACAGTCAAACTCATAAATTTAAAGCAAACTGACAAGACCATGGCTAAAAATGCATTTCATGGGAGGCACAGAAAATATACTGTAAACAGTAGACTATAGATATAGGTGAACTAGGTACAAAAGAACTCTAAATCTTAAATTCTACAAACCACCTCTGTTCTATGGAAGATAATGATATAACTGGACTAGAAATACACACAACCTGTAATTAACTGCCTTTACAGCGCTTTCGCGCTTTGATTATCATTGCTTGGCACAGTTGAACTTTATATGCAGTATGTTTTGAAAGGAGATCTGTTTCATACTGTTTCTATGGTCTACCACATTTTACCAGTTTCATCTTTCTACCCCTGCTGTGCTTGATGGCAATACAGCACAAAACAGCTGAATGTGCTCAGTAAATTCACAATTTTAGGATATAAAGCAACAGTGAAAAATAGTATCAAAAATAAAGAATACAGAAAAAGATGACCAAGGCACCCTACCAACACTGCTACTAAGACCCTCTTTAACTTTTCCCATAACTCAAAATAAATACCTAAACATATATATTCTTAAGCAAGAAGTATGGAGACACATTTTAGAATATGTAAATGGGTTACTCAATGCTAGGAAAAAAATCAGATTGAGTTATCTTTCTTTATTCGGGTGTGCTCCTTCTTTGGAGGATTATAAACAGTACGTAAATATGATGTAAATATGATCACAATATGGCGGTCGATTTTGTTATTTTCGTATCAAAAATGAAGGCAGTCAATGACAAATACGTCTGAATTTTCTGTTTATTTTACAGAAAACAAGTAAAACAATGTCTTCAACGAGTTGATAATGGTTTTCCAACTTTCTGTCATTACGTTTCTTCCATGAAACTACGGTAAACATCGCAAATTGTGCCCAAGTTGTTGTATGCACATTTCTTCAAAGATAATTGCCGACTGACCGATTCTATTTGAACGAATTAATGTTGATGATCATTAATGACCCATCCGATAAACGGATTACCTATAACAACAGATTATGACACCAGTTGTAACCATTGATTAGCTTGGGGTGGTAAACAAAGTCATAATCTTTTCCCCAGGTAAAATTTAGTAATTAGCGTACCATATCAATACGCTAATTAATATGCAATCGATCTTCAAAAAAGGCAGGGCGCCCTGGAAACTGTAAAAAGGGCACAGGGCGCCACTCGGAAAAGGGCAGGTGCAGCGCCCTCTGAAAACGGCCTAGCTGGAACACTGATGAACAAAAATAGACACAAAACTACATGTTACTTAAAATTAAAGCACAGTGAAACAGTGAAAACTACAAGTAACTTCAAAATGTTGAATATTGTACATAAACACACGATAACTATAATAACAGAAGTATAAGAAATAAAAAAACAAGTTGCTTCAGAACATAACAGATTGTACATAAGCAGTATAAACAAAGTTCTACAAATTACTTCAGAACAGAATAAATTGTACACCAGCAGTATAAAACACACAACTACAAGTTACTTCAGAACATAACAAATTGTACATAAGCAGTAAAAAAACACACAACTACAAGTTACTTCAGAACAGAACAAATTATACATAAGAAATATAAAACACACAACTACAAATTACTTCAGAACATAACAGATTGTACACCAGCAGTATAAAACACACAACTACAAGTTACTTCAGAACAGAACAAATTGTACATAAGAAATATAAAACACACAGCTACAAATTACTTCAGATCATAACAGATTGTACACCAGCAGTATAAAACACACAACTACAAGTTAGTTCAGAACGGAACAAATTGTACATAAGAAATATAAAACACACAACTACAAATTACTTCAGAACATAACAAATTGTACACCAGCAGCATAAAACACACAACTACAAGTTACTTCAGAACATAACAAATTGTACACCAGCAGCATAAAACACACAACTACAAGTTACTTCAGAACATAACAGATTGTACACTAGCAGTATTAAACACACAACTACAAGTTACTTCAGAACATAACAAATTGTACACGAGCAGCATAAAACACACAACTACAAGTTACTTCAGAACATAACAGATTGTACACCAGCAGTATTAAACACACAACAACAAGTTGCTTCAGAACAGAAAAAATTGTACATAAGACATATAAAGCACACAACAACAACTTACTTCAGAACATAACAGATTGTACACCAGCAGTATAAAACACACAACTACAAGTTACTTCAGAACAAAATAGATTGTACACCAACAGTAAAAAACATACAACTACAAGTTACTTCAGAACATAACAGATTGTACATTAGCAGTATAAAATACACAACCACAAGTTACTTCAGAACATAACAGATTGTACATTAGCAGTATAAACATACAAATACAAGTTACTTCAGAACATAACAGATTGTACACAAGCAGTATAAAATATACAACTACAAGTTACTTCAGAACATAACAGATTGTACATCAGCAGTATAAACATACAAATACAAGTTACTTCAGGACATAACAGATTGTACACAAGCAGTATAAAATATACAACTACAAGTTACTTCAGAACAAAACAGATTGTACATAAGCAGTATAAAACATACAACTGCAAGTTACTTCAGAATATAACAGATTGTATACTAGCAGTATAAAATATACAACTACAAGTAACTTCAGAACAAAACAGATTGTACATAAGCAGTATAAAACATACAACTGCAAGTTACTTCAGAATATAACAGATTGTACACAAGCAGTATAAAATATACCACTACAAGTTACTTCAGAACATAACAGATTGTACATCAGCAGTATAAACATACAAATACAAGTTACTTCAGAACATAACAGATTGTACACAAGCAGTATAAAATATACAACTACAAGTTACTTCAGAATAACACAGATTGTACATAAGCAGTATAAAACATACAACTGCAAGTTACTTCAGAATATAACAGATTGTTTATTAGCAGTATAAAATACACAACCACAAGTTACTTCAGAACATAACAGATTGTACATCAGCAGTATAAACATACAAATACAATTTACTTCAGAACATAACAGATTGTACATTAGCAGTATAAAATATACAACTACAAGTTACCTCAGAACATAACAGATTGTACACAAGCAGTATAAAATATAAAACAAGTTACCTCAGAACATAACAGATTGTACATTAGCAGTATAAAACACATAACTACAAGTTACTTCAGAATATAACAAATTGTACACAAGCAGTATAAAATATACAACTACAAGTTACCTCAGAACATAACAGATTGTACACAAGCAGTATAAAATATAAAACAAGTTAGCTCAGAACATAACAGATTGTACATAAGCAATATAAAACACATAACTACAAGTTACTTCAGAATATAACAGGTTGTACATTAGCAGTATAAAACACACAACCACAAGTTACTTCAGAACATAACAGATTGTACACCAACAGTAAAAAACACACAACTACAAGTTACTTCAGAACATAACAGATTGTACATTAGCAGTATAAAATACACAACCACAAGTTACTTCAGAACATAACAGATTGTACATCAGCAGTATAAACATACAAATACAATTTACTTCAGAACATAACAGATTGTACATTAGCAGTATAAAATATACAACTACAAGTTACCTCAGAACATAACAGATTGTACACAAGCAGTATAAAATATAAAACAAGTTACCTCAGAACATAACAGATTGTACATTAGCAGTATAAAACACATAACTACAAGTTACTTCAGAATATAACAAATTGTACACAAGCAGTATAAAATATACAACTACAAGTTACCTCAGAACATAACAGATTGTACACAAGCAGTATAAAATATAAAACAAGTTAGCTCAGAACATAACAGATTGTACATTAGCAATATAAAACACATAACTACAAGTTACTTCAGAATATAACAGATTGTACATTAGCAGTATAAAACACACAACCACAAGTTACTTCAGAACATAACAGATTGTACACCAACAGTAAAAAACACACAACTACAAGTTACTTCAGAACATAACAGATTGTACATTAGCAGTATAAAATACACAACCACAAGTTACTTCAGAACATAACAGATTGTACATCAGCAGTATAAACATACAAATACAAGTTACTTCAGAACATAACAGATTGTACATTAGCAGTATAAAATATACAACTACAAGTTACCTCAGAACACAACAGATTGTACATTAGCAGTATAAAATATACAACTGCAAGTTACTTCAGAACATAACAGAATGTACATTAGCAGTATAAAACACACAACCACAAGTTACTTCAGAACATAACAGATTTTACATTAGCAGTATAAAACTCATAACTACAAGTTACTTCAGAACATAACAGATTGTACATAAGCAGTATAAAACACATAACTACAAGTTACTTCAGAACATAACAGATTGTACACAAGCAGTATAAAATGTACAACTACAAGTCACCTCAGAACATAACAGATTGTACACAAGCAGTATAAAATATACAACTACAAGTTACCTCAGAACACAACAGATTGTACATTAGCAGTATAAAATATACAACTGCAAGTTACTTCAGAACATAACAGAATGTACATTAGCAGTATAAAACACACAACCACAAGTTACTTCAGAACATAACAGATTCTACATTAGCAGTATAAAACACATAACTACAAGTTACTTCAGAACATAACAGATTGTACATAAGCAGTATAAAACACATAACTACAAGTTACTTCAGAACATAACAGATTGTACACAAGCAGTATAAAATGTACAACTACAAGTCACCTCAGAACATAACAGATTGTACACAAGCAGTTTAAAATATACAACTACAAGTTACTTCAGAACATAACAGATTGTACACAAACAGTATAAAATATACAAATACAAGTTACTTCAGAACATAACAGATTATACACTAGCAGTATAAAACACATAACTACAAGTTACCTCAGAACATAACAGATTGTACATAAGCAGTATAAAACACATAACTATAAGTTACTTCAGAACATAACAGATTGTACACAAGCAGTATAAACATACAACTACAAGTTACCTCAGAACATAACAGATTGTACACAAGCAGTATAAAATATACAACTACAAGTCACTTCAGAACATAACAGATTGTACACAAGCAGTATAAAATATACAACTACAAGTTACCTCAGAACTTAACAGATGGTACACCAGCAGTATAAAACACATAACTACAAGTTACCTCAGAACATAACAGATTGTACATTAGCAGTATAAAACACATAACTACAAGTTACCTCAAAACATAACAGATTGTACACAAGCAGTATAAAATATACAACTACAAGTTACCTCAAAACATAACATACGGTACACTAGCAGTATAAAGCACAAAACCACAAGTTACTTCAGAACATAACAGATTGTACATTAGCAGTATAAAGCACACAACCACAAGTTACTTCAGAACATAACAGATTGTACATAAGCAGTGTAAACATACAAATACAAGTTACTTCAGAACATAACAGATTATACACAAGCAGTATAAAACACATAACTAAAAGTTACCTCAGAACATAACAGATTGTACATTAGCAGTATAAAACACATAACTACAAGTTTCTTCAGAACATAACAGATTGTACATCAGCAGTATAAAATATACAACTGCAAGTTACTTCAGAACATAACAGATTGTACATTAGCAGTATAAAACACATAGCTACAAGTTACTTCTGAACATAATATAATAATATATCTGTTTGGAAACTGATATTTATATCATTACACTGAATTCGATATTAAATCAAAATTTGTTTTTAATTTAACAGTTTAAATGGGAGAAAAAAGTATGTAAAGGTTTTTTTTTCTCTCATTAATTGCTTTTGTTTGTTTTGAATTATAGTTGATAAAGTTCTTACTTTGAATATTTATACAAGAACATTTTTTACACCCAGGTTTTACAGAGGGTGTAAAACAAATATCACACATGTATGTTATTGCTTCACTTTGACCACATTCCTTAATATATACAAAATTATGTTGTTAATTACACAGGTTGAATGGACAACAAATATTTGTAAGAATCATATAAAGTGGGGTCTCATTTTGTTTGTCTCCTCGAACTAAATCAGGAAATGTAACTATTTTTCATATTTCTTTGAAAAAGTTACTTTTAAAAAATTGATCATTATTCTGAATCATGTTAATCGGACAGATTTAATCATTATATCAACAAATACTTGTCATGCTTGTTAGGATTATATAAAGTGAGATGTCATTTTACTTGAGATTTAATCATTATATCAACAAATACTTGTAAGAATCATATAAAGTGAGATGTCATTTTACTCAGAGACTTGTAATGAATCCATTGATGTAAATATTTTATTCATTTCTTCAAAAAAAAAAATTAACATGACAGTTCTGATGGAAGTTTTGACATCTCACAAAAAGACTTGTTGTTAATTTGTTGTTTATGTAGAATATAAATACAAATGTGACTGGTCATTTTATTCAGTTTTGACCACTGATTCATGTGATATATATTTTTTTTATATTTATTACACAACATTGTCCAGTTTATCAGACAAGTTTTGATGTCAGTTGTATTATTCCAGGATGTTAGAGGGACAGCATTAATGTATGCTGCCAGGGGAGGACACCTGGAGATCTGTCGTCTCCTCATTGATAGAGGATGTAAGATCGACATCACAACAGTATGTTATCTACTTAGTCTGATCACATTACTATTAATCTACACTAAATCATGTTGTTAATTAGACAGTTTTAATGAACAAATATTTGTAATAATTATATAAAGTGGGGTCTCATTTTACTCGTATTATTGTTCTGAATTAGAAAATATTCCTCCTTTTTATATTTCTTAAAAAAAATATTTTTATTGAAATGATCAATTATACTGAATCTACACTAATTCCTGTTGTTAATTAGACAATTTTAACGAACAAATATTTGTAAGAATCATATAAAGTGGGGTCTCATTTTGCTTGTTTTGTTCTACTGAATCCATTGATATAATTATTTTACACATTTCTTGAAATTTTTTTTTTTTTTAAGATATCAGGTTTAATGGAAGTTTTGAAATTTCACAACAAAACATGTTTATTTATTGTTTATATAGAATATAAATACAAGTGTGACTGGTCATTTTATTCAGTTTTGACCACTGATTCATGTGATATATATTTAGTTTATTTTTATTACACACCATTGTCCAGTTTATCAGACAAGTTTTGATGTCAGTTGTATTATTCCAGGTTAATGGACAGACAGCATTAATGGAGGCTGCCAGGTGGGGATACCTGGAGATCTGTCGTCTCCTCATTGATACAGGATGTAAGATTGACACCACAAATGTATGTTATCTACTTAGTCTGATCACATTACTATTAATCTACACAAAATCATGTTGTTAATTAGACAAGTTTAATGAACAAATATTTGTAATAATTATATCAAGTGGGGTCTCATTTTACTCGTATTATTGTTCTGAATTAGAAAATATTACTTTTTTTCATGTTTCTTAAAAAAAATATTTTTATTGAAATGAATGATTATACTGAATCTACACTAATTCCTGTTGTTAATCAGACAGTTTTAATGAACAAATATTTGTAAGAATCATATAAAGTGGGGTCTCATTTTGCTTGTTTTGTTCTACTGAATCCATTGATATAATTATTTTACACATTTTTTGAAATTTTTTTTTTTTTAAATATCAGGTTTTATGGAAGGTGTGACATTTCACAACAAAACATGTTTATTTGTTGTTTATGTACAATATAAATACAAGTGTGACTGGTCATTGTATTCAGTTTTGACCACTAATTCATGTGATATATATTTTGTTTATATTTATTACACAACATTGTCCAGTTTATCAGACAAGTTTTGATGTCAGTTGTATTATTCCAGGATGTTAGAGGGACAGCATTAATGTCTGCTGCCAGGGGAGGACACCTGGAGATCTGTAGTCTCCTCATTGATACAGGATGTAAGATCGACATCACATCACCAGTATGTTATCTACTTAGTCTGATCACATTACTATTAATCTACACTAAATCCTGTTGTTAATTAGACAGGTTTAATGAACAAATATTTGTAATAATTATATCAAGTGGGGTCTCATTTTACTCGTATTATTGTTCTGAATTAGAAAATATTCCTCCTTTTCATGTTTCTTAAAATATTTTTTTTTATTAAAATGATCAATTATACTGAATCTACACTAATTCCTGTTGTTAATTAGACAATTTTAATGAACAAATATTTGTAAGAATCATAGAAAGTGGGGTCTCATTTTACTTGTTTTGTTCTACTGAATCCATTGATATAATTGTTTTACACATTTCTTGAAATTTTTTTTTTTTTTTAAATATCAGGTTTTATGGAAGTCTTGACATTTCACAACAAAACATGTTTATTTGTTGTTTATGTAGAATATAAATACAAGTGTGACTGGTCATTTTATTCAGTTTTGACCACTAATTCATGTGATATATATTTAGTTTATATTTATTACACAACATTGTCCAGTTTATCAGATAAGTTTTAATGTCAGTTGTAGGATATTTTGTATATTATTGATATTGACAACAAAGTATTGTACATTATAATTACATGTTATTTGGTTATATTATAGTACAGTGGAGAAACAGCTTTACATTGGGCTGCTGAGGGGGGATATCTACAGATCACAAGATGTCTAGTAGAACAAGGAGGTGCCAGTCCCTTGATTAAATCACATCAGGTAATATTTTATAGTATATGACCAGTGTTCAACTATTAAGTAATGAATCACTAAAATGATGTATAAGATATGGTTGGATTCTATTTAAAGGCTATAGTTAAAAGTCATATGATTATTTGAATTGAAACTTAAGAAGTTTGCTGTAATTAAAGTCTGTGTAAACAAACAAACTGTCAAACAAAACTTACACCTGTCTGTTGTCATGACAATTATAACAAAGTTATGTGATAATATCAAAACAGTCTAAGCAATGCATTGACATTCGTTCACCATGTGTTTATATATTTAAACAGATACGAGGTGGGCAATGACAGATAATCTTTAAGATGGGTGAAACAAACTTAAACACTACTAGACAATATTTATATGGATTCAATAAGGGGGAAAAATGCTTAATCATTTCATATTGTTGGCAGTAGGAAATTATTTAATGCAATAATTTGAAAGAGATGATCCTATGGAAATTTCTACAAATCTGTCTAGAGATAAATGTCATCTTGTCATAATTTATTTATTTCCTTATTTGAACAATCACTAAAAACTATGAAATGCTGTAAAAAAAATATATATACAGATCTAGGTGTACATGGCAGTGGTCTCGTTAGCCCAAAATAGAAGGGCGCCGCGCCCTGGGTGCCCTCATCCGCGCCCTGGGTGCCCTCATCCGCGCCCTGTGTGCCCTCAGTCGCGCCCTTCTGCCCTGACGCCGTTTTCCAAAAAAACCCTTGTGCCGTTTTGGTAAAATTGCCTTTGTTTATCGATTTCTTATCAGAAGTTGAATTACAAATATGACACCTGGTGATTGCCCCCTGGTAATGAGGTTTATCATGTTATTACAATCAATTATTGTGGATAAGACTTCAATTAAAGGTGTTAATTACTAGGTAATTTAATTAAGACAATGTACCTTTTTGTCATAAATATGATGAATGTGTGCATTTTCTTTCGATCTTCAAGTCACAATGAAAGTGTATGCGAATGAAGACTTTAATGAATTTAGAATTGAATTGAAGTAATCAAAATAAAACTATGCCTTCTGACACAGAAACATCGTACATCTCAACTTGTGAGCGACAAGCAGACGTAAACATGGAAATTAATTTTGGAGTTATTTCCCTGAAAATGCTTATTACAAAATTGTGCCCCTAAAATATTATCTAGTACTAAAAATAGGAAAAAATAACCAATTGAATACAAAATTATATAAGAATGTTACCTTAAGGATATTAACTGTCTTTGAACATACAAAAAAAATATATTGCAATTTATTTTTGATAATCATACTTTTGGCAATCCATGTTTTATTTATTCTCAATAAAGAAATATGAACTATAAATTTGTTTGAATGATGTCCAACCTGTCATGTTACTAAAATGGAAGTGTGCAGTAATACTCTCATCACAAATCAACTTGATGAAGCTATACTAAATAATATATTCTTATACACGAACAATAAAAACAGGTTTTGAGGGCCAAGCTCTAGATGACATTTTGAAATACAACTTCTCTGTCATGTACATGTATGGTAAACTATGAGATGTTTAGTTTATGTTCTTTCTTTTGGAAGCAGAGGGGGTGGGGAGAATAGTAAGTTTATTTTGCCTCTTTTGGTTAATAGTATGAATGTGTATTGCCATGTATTATGAACATGATATAGTATGAATGACTTTTCTTATGCAAATTTTATAGAATAAATAATCCAAACAACAAGTTTATAAATGCATCTTTATTAACAATATATACAGTAAAAAAATATGTGAACTCGTGATACACGCAGGGACGTAGGAAAAAAAAATGAGCAGTGCCTTCTATCATAAAAAAGTGCCCTGCCCTCCCCTGGCACCCTGCCCCTTTTGAATTCTAGCTAGAGCACTGCATGGGGTATACAGATATAGGAGGATGTGGATGGGGTATACAGATATAGGAGGGTGTGGATAGGGTATACAGATATAGGAGGGTGTGGATGGGGTATACATATATAGGAGGGTGTGGATGGGGTTTACAGATATAGGAGGGTGTACATAGGGTATACAGATATAGGAAGGTGTGGATGAGGTATACAGATATAGAAGGGTGTACATGGGATATACAGCTATAGGAGGGTGTGGATGGGGTATACAGATATAGGTGGGTGTGGATGGGGTATATAGATATCGGAGGATGTGGATGGGGTAAACAGATATCGGAGGGTGTGGATGAGGTATACTGATATAGGAGGGTGTGGATGGGGTATACAGGTATCGGAGGGTGTTCCCTAAATTCCATTCTCAATTTTACTAAAAAATGTTTATTTATTGTGATTTTAAATAATTCCTCATAAATGTGTATGTTTCAGTTAAAAATGTTTAAGAATGCAAGTTCTTATTATTGCGATATTTACCTAGTCACATTATTCGCATTCAATTATTTCTGAATTTACAGTACTGTATATGTATAAAGTTTGAGTGGTTTACAATAGGCAATATGTGTAATGGAACTTTACGGAAGAAAAATAAATAAGCGAAGACAATGATAGAAGTCTCATCTGTGTCTTATTTTGATAATGGAAATGGCAATACTTTATGATTACATGTATCTGTATATTTAACAGGACTGAAAGAATGTTTTTTATCCAAATACAGTCTAATCATCTATTAATGGAACATACTTGTACAAGTTTAACTTTTACTGGGATTCATGTTTAGTATCAAATTGTTGCTTTTATATATGTTTATTTTCTTTAAATATTTCTTTATGAGTCCTTGTGCATGTTCATGTGTTTTACACCAATCAAGTTTGATTGAGCTATTGATATATTTTTGTCTTTTTTTTTTCTGCATTGTCTACAGAGTTTGAACTTGTCAATTGCTGGTATTCATTGATATCTACATGTCATGCATGTATACTTAAAAGCTAGTCACTCATGTTGACCGACACTCTTTGCCTTATACATGTAGTAGATTCTTTTAAATATATTGCCAGAATATAAAAATCCTAAATTTAGCTGTTTGAAATGTACATGAAACTGTCCGTAACATTAGAATTAAAAGTACAAGGTACCACCTTCTATTGAACAATCTGCATCTCAAACTTTGACCTGTATTCACCACTGCATGTTTCATTTATCATTATTTACATAATTTTCTAAGGGATTTCTCAGGGTTGAATTTTTTTCTGGTTTCTTTTTTATTGAATTTTGTACTGCAGCACCCTCAATTGTTAAAGGCAGTACAATTTTCAAGACGAGCATTTCAGCTAAATGACTATGTTGTATGAAATTTGCTCATAGTTGTAGGCCTTACACTGACCTTGAGTTTTTGACTTTTACGTCATTTAGTCATGTTAGTTGCTTGCCCATGTTTGGAGGAGTTGTCTCATTAGCAATGAAACCACATTTTTTTAATTTTGTATGTACCCATACATGTACATGATATCTTATGCCCTTTCTTATTCTGATACATGTATATGTTAATGTCACAGAAAAACTCTCAAAACATGATTACTAATTGTCTGATTGGCAATCATACCACATCTTCTTTTTTATATTTACTATGTCCACATTTTATGTGCCTGAGTCTCTCAACATGCTCAAGCTAAAGCTTATGTTGTTCTTATTTGGTTGCTGTCTGTCATTATTTGTTTATTTGTGTATTAAAGGTAGCATAACTCATGTACAAATGTAATTGTATGTATAAATGCAAATGATAAAGAGTTTTACTTATTGTTGAAAGCGGTACAGTAACTTATAAAAATTGTTATAAACATGATGAAAGAACAAGAACTTTCATAAAAATCTGTAATCAAACTGGCCTAATTACTCACGAAATTGTAATGAAAGTACAGTGCATAAAAATAAATATTTAATCAAATTAATGTTTTGATACACACGCTTGACAAAAAATTAATGATGAAGTTACTGTTCAAATGTTGATACTGCTGTTCTTATGAACATTATGTAAAATTACAGATATCTATAACAATTAGCCCTTTTATGTTGATCTTCTGTTCGTAATCAACTGCACATGTAATTTTCCACTATACAGGTACAACATTGTACAACGTACATGTATATGTGCATAAATTCTTTTTAATCAAATTGTACTTGTTTAGATTAATCTCTGTCTGACATGTCTGTGTTCATGTTGAAAATTAGAACTGTTCATCTTTGATTATAATAATAATAATAATAAATTCTTTATTTAAAGAGGGTAAACTCAGTTAGTTACAATCAACTAATCTTCCCTGAGGCCCTCAAAAATTATCCTTTACAGTTGTGGAACAATCTCATACGAGGCTGCTACAAGATATCGAATTACTTTATAGACTTGAGGGTTTTTGCTTTACACATGTTTCCATTTGTAGGTTGACTAGGTTCCGTTAACGTTAATTTTACAATTTAACAGTCAATTAGCCATATCTTTCACTTCTGCATTCCATTAATGGAGGGTTTTCTTTCTGTCCAGAAAAAACAGGCAAGAAAAGATGGGTGTCAATACTGGGTCCTCCTTTCACCTTTAAGCTGAGTCTTACTAGTATTTTTAATCATTTTTATCATGCTCTTTGACATCACCATCATACATGTCAACCTCTTACAATGGGAAATCATGACATGACATGATATGTCAAAAAGCGTGTGAAAACGCGTGACGTAGATGCGGGACGTGTTAATATGAATGTGGTAATGTTCATAATTTCATACAAATTTGTGAATATGAAAAAAACAATATATATTCTACTGTGAACTTTTATTGTATTAAACAGTGGTCTGTTATGTTGCTTTTATAGCATCACCACTAGGCACATATTCAAAACAACTGCCAGTTTCAAGTTTAGTTACAATTATTTGATAACAGCACACAATACAAATGTAACATAGTCAAGGTTCCTGATCAGAATTCAGTGTCAATTTCTTTTAATTGAAAAGGCTCTCCCACAGTAGGAATTGATATTTGACTGAATTAGCTTCATCAAGATTGAAAGAATGTCATAATGTTGGTTTTTGTTTGGCAATGTAAAATGTCATCTCTGCCATTGCTCCCATTAATGTATTGCCTGGTTAAAACTGGGTAGTTCATCAGAAGGAAAGCTGATACTATGAGAGCTGATCCAACAGTTCTGTGATATTTTTATCCCATGGGCTGTAGAAATCTGTTGCCGTGTTGGCTAGATTGAAACTGAAATTGAAAAAGAAAAATGTTTTATAAATTTGATTTCCATAAGTTAAACATGTTAAATGCCTATTCAAATAGCTACATTGTATTTCTCCTCTCACATGTATTTTTTTTTATCATTGCAACATAGAATGCACAAATTATGCGTACTTGTCACTCGATCATTTAAACTCGAACTCCAAAATATAATTTATAAATCTTGAATCTTGCCGTACACATCGTTTTGGCTAAACAATCGGCACTTTAGACGACGGTACAGGCCCTGAAAGTGACCTCTTCCTGTGCACATTTCCCCTATTAAGTGAATTAAAAGAAAGTCTCAAAATCGTTAAAACTAATCACAAACTACTTACCTTTTACTGTTTGTCCACACAAAAAAATCAACAATACTGTAGCCAAACAATTACTTCAATTTTTCGGTATTTATCGCGGAATAAGGAAAAAAACCCAGAGATAGCGATATCACTAACGACCAAAAATGAAAAGAACGAAAAAGCGTGTAATTGGCGTGTAAAGTGGTGAAAAGCATGTACACGCCATGTGACAAATTCCTCGCAGTGTAAACCATTGAAAAAGCGTGTGTTACACGCGATATCATGTCACTTGACATGTATGATCACCATGATCACACTGTGGAATGTCTGGTTGGAAAGTTAACTTTATTCCATTTCAAAAAGTTATGTTGCCCTGAACACATTGTTGTCCATGTTTTCTGGATGACAATGAAAATAGTGTGTTGAAAAAGAGGAATTTTGACACAAAGCTTGTGGATTACCAACTGTTCATAGATCCTGCAGTCAGGAATTGCAATGTACATGTAAGGCTTATCTTTTGCACTTTTGTTCTCATCATTGTCATCTTGAACCTGTAATAAAAAAAGTAACAATTGACAATTGTGTACACAAACAAAAAACATCCAGTAAGCAGTATAACAGTATTACTGATACAAATATTTTTCATATACACGATATATATATAAACATGAAGACTTATATTGTAATCCAAGTTTTTATGCAAAATTTCTGTGAAAAAAGATGTGTTAAAAACTTAACAATATCCACCTAACATTTTTGTAAAAGATTCACGAATTATCAATATATTTTTAGCAAGTTTTTGCAAAATAAAAAAAACTCCGCCACATTATGTATGTATGTAAATATATGTTCCTGCCTCGTTTGAATTGTTTTACATTGTAAATTCAGTGTTTTTGATAGCTGACTATGCAGTATGGTCTTTGCTCATTGTTGAAGGCCCGTATCATGACCTATAGTTGTTTAATTTTGTGTGTCATTTTGTTCTCTTGTGGAGAGTTGTCTTATTTGCAATCATACCACATCTTCTTTTTTATATAGTAAATTTAATTTAATTCAAGCCAAAACAAATTTAAATTATATGCTTGTTTCCAGCCTTCAATTTGAAACAAAAGGTTCAGGTAGGTAATTCGCCTTTTCCCGAATCTATATATAAAACCTGGGGTAAATGGTAATCTTATTGTTCGTAGACCAAAATGAAAATAAAGCCACATCATTGGATGGAATTCAAATATTTAGTATGTGTTAAGCCAATCACAACTTTTTGGTGAACGCTTTTAAAAATATTACCAAGAATAATTCTTCTAACTTCAAAACTATACCAAATTAGCATAAACACCATATAGTAACCCAGTGTTCACGTTCTGCAGGGTCTTTCAGTGTGATGTGATGCTATCTCAGTGTGGATCCACAAATTTTCCCAAGTTGGGGCCCACTGCACTGACTAGGTTACCTAAGAAGGGCCCTACTCCAGTCATGCTTCAGTGATCACCTATATAAACAAATAAATTTCCTCCAGAAAAGGTGGACCCAGAAGGTAGGCTGAATAATTTTCCTTTTTAGGCCACACCATTTAATTTCTTGTTCTACGGATTTTTGGACTTTTTCCAAAAATTGGGGCGAGCGAGCGATTTGAATTTTTTATTAAAAAAAAATTTAATTTGCAATTTTTTTAGGTCATGTACAATGTAGGTTAAGCATGAAAGATAAAAGGCGAACGATTATAATTTTTTTTTGTAAACATAAAATATTAGTTTTTGAAAATATTAAAACTTGATTTAACACTTGTACTCTGACATTTCTTTAATTGTTTTACCCTGTACACCAGAAATAAATGAATAATTAGATTGTGGTCTATGTACATGTATGTGTGCCAAAGAGACTTTAACCATGTTAATGTTAACACATATCATTTACTTTATATTATTCTGAATGTGTGGATCCCCTCTTTAGAAAAGTTGTTTCAAAAATGATGTACGTAGTTCTCCTCTTTTTAAGTAAAAATTCTCAGCTTTTTCCAAGGATTTGTATAGTAGGCACTATACAAATCCTTGGTTTATTCTATTTTTTTGGTCATAGATAGGTTTTCCGATTTTAAACATGCACACTACATCCAATCGTATGATGTAAACAAAAATGAAAATTAAATAAGCCATCAGAGCGTTCTCAATATTATGGTTTATGGATCAATCGATTGATGAATAACAAAAATGAAAAATAAATAAGCCAATCAGAGCGTTCTCCATATTATGGTTTTTGGATCGCAAGAACCACAACTACTATTTTTATACGACCGGCAAAAATTGAAAAAATTTTGGTCGTATATTGGTATGATGTTAGCGTCGTCGTCTGCATCATCGTCGTTGTCGTCTGCGTCATCGTCGTCCGAATACTTTTAGTTTTCGCACTCTAACTTTACTAAAAGTGAATAGAAATCTATGAAATTTTAACACAAGGTTTATGACCACGAATGGAAGGTTAGGATTGATTTCGGGAGTTTTGGCCCCAACACTTTAGGAATTAGGGGCCAAAAAGGGCCCAAATAAGCATTTTCTTGGTTTTCCCACTATAACTTTAGTTTAGCGAATAGAAATCTATGAAATTTTGACACAAGGTTTATGACCTCAAAAGGAAGGTTGGGATTGATTTTTGGGAGTTTTGGTTACAACAGTTTAGGAATTAGGGGCCAAAAAAGGTCCCAAATAGCATTATGCTTGGTTTTCGCACAATAACTTTAGTATAAGTACAAAGAAAGCAATGAAATTGAAACACAAGGTATATGACTACAAAAGGAAGGTTGGGATAGATTTTGGGATTTGAGGTCCCAACAGTTTAGGAATTAGGGGCAAAAAAGGTGCCCAAATAAGCATTATTCTTGGTGTTCGCACCATAACTTTTAGTATAAGTAAATAGAAATCTATGAAATTTAAACACAAGATTTATGACCATAAAAAAGTAGGTTGGGTTTGATTTTGGGAGTTTTAGTCCCAACAGTTTATAAGGAATAAGGGGCCCAAAGGGTCCAAAATGAACTTTGTTTGATTTCATCAATAATTGAATAATTGGGGTTCTTTGATATGCCAAATCTAACTGTGTATGTAGATTCCTAATTTTTGGTCTGTTTTCAAATTGGTCTGCATAGTCCAAAGGGTCCAAAATTAAACTAAGTTGATTTTAAACAAAAATTGAATTCTTGGGGTTTTTTTTATATGCTGAATCTAAACATGTACTTAGATTTTTGATTATGGGCCCAGTTTTCAAATTGATTCAAATCAGGATCCAAATTATTATATTAAGTATTGTGCAATAGCAAGAAATTTTCAATTGCACAGTATTCAGCAATAGCAAGAAATCTTCAATTGCACAGTATTGTGCAATAGCAAGAAATTTTCAATTGCACAGTATTTGGCAATAGCAAGAAATCTTCAATTGCACAGTATTGTGTAATAGCAAATATTTCAATTGCACAGTATTGCGAAATAGCAAGAAATATCTAATTGCACAATATTGTGCAATAGCAAGAAATTTTCAATTGGAGTTATCTTTCTTTGTCCAGAATAGTAGTTGAATTAACTTAAATCATTGTTTTATACAATATACAATGTATATTCACTTTTACTACCAACTGATAGATTAAAACAATCTTTAACATTCAGTGATAACAAGCACTTTATTTTACATTTTAATATTTTATGATTGTATTTTAATGAGTAGTTATTGTTACAAACTCCATTAGAAATTTGAATTGAGATCAGTTTGGAAAAGGGAAAGGGGGATGTGAAAAAAAATTGTGGGGGGGGGGGGGGGTAAACTTGTCTCATTTCAGATTTCATAAAAAAAAAAAAAAATTCTTCAAACATTTTTTTGAGAGGATTAATATTCAACTGCATAGTGGAATTGCTCAAAGGCAAAACAAATATTTTAAGTTCATTAGACCACATTCATTCTGTGTCAGAAACCTATGCTGTGTCCAAACTTTTAATCAAAATCCAAACTTAGAGCTGAATCCAGCTTGAATGTTATGTCCATACTTGCCCCAACCGTTCAGGGTTCAATCTCTGCGGTCGATAAAGCTGCGCCCTGGCGAGCATCTTGTTCGCGTTTATCTACATGTAAGCTACGATTATAATACTATGATATATAGAGACTTTCTGTATAATCTGTCTACTGTTTTCTTTGAAATGACTATTTAAGGGGTCATACCTGTTGCATATATATTGAAATAAGTAAAACATGTGGAAAAAAGAATGTGTCCATAGCACACGGATGCAACATCGGCACTATCATTTTCTATGTTCAGTGGACGGTGAAATTAGTAAGGATTATATCATAGGGAACATAATTATTTACTAAGTTTCGAGTTGATTGAACTTCAACTTCATCAAAAACTACCTCGACCAAAAAGTTAAACCTGAAGCCGGACAGAAGGACGGACGGTACGCAAGAACAAACGAACGGTTGCACAGACTAGGAAACATAATGGCCTTAATTGGAGCATAAAAATTTATTGTTGAATTGAAAGTAGTGATTTGGCCAAAATGAATGTATGGTGGAGACTTGAGGGAGGCTGGACTTTTCGGACGTCAGGATCGGGTGTTTTTTAAGCTCGGGATTACGGGATTGATCCTTTCGTGGTCCGGGAATATTTTTTTTCGAATTTCGGGATGTCGGGATATGAATGTCTTTAAATTAGGCACCTCAGGATTTCATGTTATTAAGCCGGGATTCGGGATGAGGACCCGTGACCCCTCAAATTAGCCTTCGTCATTTAAACAAGATTCAAATCCTCCCGTTGGCATGTTAATAGGGCTCTCAAAAGAAAAAAACACTGATGGATTGTCCTAGAAGCATATTTATTTTTGTTAGAATAATAATGGTTTATAAGCAGTTACATTTATTTTCTGTTTGAAGCGGTGCAAATTTTTAATTTCATAATTTGATTTGACTTTTACAAAGAAAATGCATTGTAGTAAAGGGGTAGAATAATTGTGGTTTGAGGCCAGAGACATGAACAGAAAAGAAACAGATAACGGACTTAGGAACAAACTTCTCAATTTTATTAGTTGTGTCATATTTACCTCAAAACGATTTACCTATTTACACCTACATGTTACATTAGAATACTGACTTCAACTGTTAAATAACTTTATAATTACTAAAGATATGATTATAAAATTTGAAATTAAGTAGTACTTTAAGAAAGTCTCCATTTTTATGTCATGTTTTTTGCGTCAGTTCTATCATTCCATCAGGTCCTAAGTGCACTATTTTTGTTATAAGTGCACTAAGGAGGCCCTTTGCTTGTACCTGTCAATACCGGAAAGGACCTCCTCAGTGCACTAAAAACAAGCATATGAAAACAAGTTTATAATATTTGCGCAATTAAATAATAATAATATAATAATAATTCTTTATTTAAAGAGGGTTACACAGTTAGCTATAAAGCTAATCTTTCCTGAGGCCCTCATGAAATACAATGAAATATAACAAACAATTACAAAATATCAAACAGACACACATACATGAATAATGAAATAAAAAATTGTTATGAAATATACAATTTTCAAAACAGGTAAAAGTTACAAATTCATATATGACATGTATAGTATTGGCATCAACAATATCATAAGTTTGAGTAAGTGGTGTGAAAATTATT
>NW_027267713.1:0-20000 GCF_963676685.1 Mytilus edulis
ATTTTCAATCCACTGATGGTTCAGCAATTGATAATCTTACTAATTTATGACACTCTGATTTGGACAAGAAAGTATAACATGAATGTCGCATATGAGGGTTTTTTTCTTTCGTAATAGCTTTTACTATATACTAAATGTTTAACCGTTAACAAATTCGCAAAAGACCATTTCATGAAACCATGTTACAAATGAAGTGTAGAAAGTGATCAAAAATATATGGTGTCAGATGTGGGATTCGAACCCACGCCCACATTCGTGGACCAGAACACTCATTCCCACGAATGGGAAGGTATTAACCTTGAGTCTGGCGCCTTAGACCACTCGGCCAACCTGACATGACAACAATTTGGCTAATTTTAATAGTTAACCATCGTCTAAGGTACGGAAAACATTATAACTGAATAACTTGTCCTTTTGGATTTTTATTAAATTCGTAATTGGCGCATTTTAGGATTTGAGGAATTTTTTCAACATCTCTAATCTTTTTTTCATCTGTCAAATGAACGTTTTATATGATTACTCAAAATTGTTCCACATGAAATTGAACATGGGCAAATCATTTCGTCTCACTTTCTTTTATTCCCTAAGCCTCCAATTCTCACTTGAACACTTCCCACTAGAACCATATAGGGCAAACTAAACAAACCAACATTTTTTTTCACGAAGCCAGTTGACAAATACATAAAATATCAGCAGAAAAGTCGTAAGGTAGCGTGGCCGAGCGGTCTAAGGCGCTGGTTTTAGGCACCAGTCTCATTGAGGCGTGGGTTCGAATCCACCGCTGCCAAGAATTTTTTACTGAACAATTCAATTTTTCTATCCAAAAGACACTTTCCAACCCTGTCGATTATTTTGAGAGAGAGAGAGAGAGAGAGAGAGAGAGAGAGAGAGAGAGAGAGAGAGAGAGAGCTAAGAACGCGGACGAGGTTTTTTTTTTTAAAAGAATTCCTACAAATGAACGATAATGAATATTACCTGTTTCCAACTGACTACGAATTGCGAATTATCTACTTTCATGCACTTGATGCTTTCAGTCAGTACCTACATTTTTTTTCCGTTTGCATTTTGGACACACCAGTCGGCTACACATTTGCACGGACTTCATGCGTATTGAACGGTAGTTGGGAAAATCCAATCACAAACTTTAAAACAAACATGAAGTTAATTCAGCGTTCTTTGGGAAAACGATAACATTCAAGAGTGAACAATTTTTCTTCCGCCCTAAAAACTCACTCCTCCGTTTTAACGTTCTACCCACTATGTGAAATCTATTTTTGATAATTGAGGATGAATTTCATTTGGCTCTTTCCTCAAACTGAGTTTACATGAGCTATTTTCAATCCACTGATGGTTCAGCAATTGATAATCTTACTAATTTATGACACTCTGATTTGGACAAGAAAGTATAACATGAATGTCGCATATGAGGGTTTTTTTCTTTCGTAATAGCTTTTACTATATACTAAATGTTTAACCGTTAACAAATTCGCAAAAGACCATTTCATGAAACCATGTTACAAATGAAGTGTAGAAAGTGATCAAAAATATATGGTGTCAGATGTGGGATTCGAACCCACGCCCACATTCGTGGACCAGAACACTCATTCCCACGAATGGGAAGGTATTAACCTTGAGTCTGGCGCCTTAGACCACTCGGCCAACCTGACATGACAACAATTTGGCTAATTTTAATAGTTAACCATCGTCTAAGGTACGGAAAACATTATACTGAATAACTTGTCCTTTTGGATTTTTATTAAATTCGTAATTGGCGCATTTTAGGATTTGAGGAATTTTTTCAACATCTCTAATCTTTTTTTCATCTGTCAAATGAACGTTTTATATGATTACTCAAAATTGTTCCACATGAAATTGAACATGGGCAAATCATTTCGTCTCACTTTCTTTTATTCCCTAAGCCTCCAATTCTCACTTGAACACTTCCCACTAGAACCATATAGGGCAAACTAAACAAACCAACATTTTTTTTTCACGAAGCCAGTTGACAAATACATAAAATATCAGCAGAAAAGTCGTAAGGTAGCGTGGCCGAGCGGTCTAAGGCGCTGGTTTTAGGCACCAGTCTCATTGAGGCGTGGGTTCGAATCCACCGCTGCCAAGAATTTTTTACTGAACAATTCAATTTTTCTATCCAAAAGACACTTTCCAACCCTGTCGATTATTTTGAGAGAGAGAGAGAGAGAGAGAGAGAGAGAGAGAGAGAGAGAGAGAGCTAAGAACGCGGACGAGGTTTTTTTTTTTTAAAAGAATTCCTACAAATGAACGATAATGAATATTACCTGTTTCCAACTGACTACGAATTGCGAATTATCTACTTTCATGCACTTGATGCTTTCAGTCAGTACCTACATTTTTTTCCGTTTGCATTTTGGACACACCAGTCGGCTACACATTTGCACGGACTTCATGCGTATTGAACGGTAGTTGGGAAAATCCAATCACAAACTTTAAAACAAACATGAAGTTAATTCAGCGTTCTTTGGGAAAACGATAACATTCAAGAGTGAACAATTTTTCTTCCGCCCTAAAAACTCACTCCTCCGTTTTAACGTTCTACCCACTATGTGAAATCTATTTTTGATAATTGAGGATGAATTTCATTTGGCTCTTTCCTCAAACTGAGTTTACATGAGCTATTTTCAATCCACTGATGGTTCAGCAATTGATAATCTTACTAATTTATGACACTCTGATTTGGACAAGAAAGTCTAACATGAATGTCGCATATGAGGGTTTTTTTCTTTCGTAATAGCTTTTACTATATACTAAATGTTTAACCGTTAACAAATTCGCAAAAGACCATTTCATGAAACCATGTTACAAATGAAGTGTAGAAAGTGATCAAAAATATATGGTGTCAGATGTGGGATTCGAACCCACGCCCACATTCGTGGACCAGAACACTCATTCCCACGAATGGGAAGGTATTAACCTTGAGTCTGGCGCCTTAGACCACTCGGCCAACCTGACATGACAACAATTTGGCTAATTTTAATAGTTAACCATCGTCTAAGGTACGGAAAACATTATAACTGAATAACTTGTCCTTTTGGATTTTTATTAAATTCGTAATTGGCGCATTTTAGGATTTGAGGAATTTTTTCAACATCTCTAATCTTTTTTTCATCTGTCAAATGAACGTTTTATATGATTACTCAAAATTGTTCCACATGAAATTGAACATGGGCAAATCATTTCGTCTCACTTTCTTTTATTCCCTAAGCCTCCAATTCTCACTTGAACACTTCCCACTAGAACCATATAGGGCAAACTAAACAAACCAACATTTTTTTTCACGAAGCCAGTTGACAAATACATAAAATATCAGCAGAAAAGTCGTAAGGTAGCGTGGCCGAGCGGTCTAAGGCGCTGGTTTTAGGCACCAGTCTCATTGAGGCGTGGGTTCGAATCCCACCGCTGCCAAGAATTTTTTACTGAACAATTCAATTTTTCTATCCAAAAGACACTTTCCAACCCTGTCGATTATTTTGAGAGAGAGAGAGAGAGAGAGAGAGAGAGAGAGAGAGAGAGAGAGAGAGAGAGAGAGAGAGAGCTAAGAACGCGGACGAGGTTTTTTTTTTTAAAAGAATTCCTACAAATGAACGATAATGAATATTACCTGTTTCCAACTGACTACGAATTGCGAATTATCTACTTTCATGCACTTGATGCTTTCAGTCAGTACCTACATTTTTTTCCGTTTGCATTTTGGACACACCAGTCGGCTACACATTTGCACGGACTTCATGCGTATTGAACGGTAGTTGGGAAAATCCAATCACAAACTTTAAAACAAACATGAAGTTAATTCAGCGTTCTTTGGGAAAACGATAACATTCAAGAGTGAACAATTTTTCTTCCGCCCTAAAAACTCACTCCTCCGTTTTAACGTTCTACCCACTATGTGAAATCTATTTTTGATAATTGAGGATGAATTTCATTTGGCTCTTTCCTCAAACTGAGTTTACATGAGCTATTTTCAATCCACTGATGGTTCAGCAATTGATAATCTTACTAATTTATGACACTCTGATTTGGACAAGAAAGTATAACATGAATGTCGCATATGAGGGTTTTTTTCTTTCGTAATAGCTTTTACTATATACTAAATGTTTAACCGTTAACAAATTCGCAAAAGACCATTTCATGAAACCATGTTACAAATGAAGTGTAGAAAGTGATCAAAAATATATGGTGTCAGATGTGGGATTCGAACCCACGCCCACATTCGTGGACCAGAACACTCATTCCCACGAATGGGAAGGTATTAACCTTGAGTCTGGCGCCTTAGACCACTCGGCCAACCTGACATGACAACAATTTGGCTAATTTTAATAGTTAACCATCGTCTAAGGTACGGAAAACATTATAACTGAATAACTTGTCCTTTTGGATTTTTATTAAATTCGTAATTGGCGCATTTTAGGATTTGAGGAATTTTTTCAACATCTCTAATCTTTTTTTCATCTGTCAAATGAACGTTTTATATGATTACTCAAAATTGTTCCACATGAAATTGAACATGGGCAAATCATTTCGTCTCACTTTCTTTTATTCCCTAAGCCTCCAATTCTCACTTGAACACTTCCCACTAGAACCATATAGGGCAAACTAAACAAACCAACATTTTTTTTCACGAAGCCAGTTGACAAATACATAAAATATCAGCAGAAAAGTCGTAAGGTAGCGTGGCCGAGCGGTCTAAGGCGCTGGTTTTAGGCACCAGTCTCATTGAGGCGTGGGTTCGAATCCCACCGCTGCCAAGAATTTTTTACTGAACAATTCAATTTTTCTATCCAAAAGACACTTTCCAACCCTGTCGATTATTTTGAGAGAGAGAGAGAGAGAGAGAGAGAGAGAGAGAGAGAGAGAGAGAGAGAGAGAGAGAGAGAGAGCTAAGAACGCGGACGAGGTTTTTTTTTTAAAAGAATTCCTACAAATGAACGATAATGAATATTACCTGTTTCCAACTGACTACGAATTGCGAATTATCTACTTTCATGCACTTGATGCTTTCAGTCAGTACCTACATTTTTTTCCGTTTGCATTTTGGACACACCAGTCGGCTACACATTTGCACGGACTTCATGCGTATTGAACGGTAGTTGGGAAAATCCAATCACAAACTTTAAAACAAACATGAAGTTAATTCAGCGTTCTTTGGGAAAACGATAACATTCAAGAGTGAACAATTTTTCTTCCGCCCTAAAAACTCACTCCTCCGTTTTAACGTTCTACCCACTATGTGAAATCTATTTTTGATAATTGAGGATGAATTTCATTTGGCTCTTTCCTCAAACTGAGTTTACATGAGCTATTTTCAATCCACTGATGGTTCAGCAATTGATAATCTTACTAATTTATGACACTCTGATTTGGACAAGAAAGTATAACATGAATGTCGCATATGAGGGTTTTTTTCTTTCGTAATAGCTTTTACTATATACTAAATGTTTAACCGTTAACAAATTCGCAAAAGACCATTTCATGAAACCATGTTACAAATGAAGTGTAGAAAGTGATCAAAAATATATGGTGTCAGATGTGGGATTCGAACCCACGCCCACATTCGTGGACCAGAACACTCATTCCCACGAATGGGAAGGTATTAACCTTGAGTCTGGCGCCTTAGACCACTCGGCCAACCTGACATGACAACAATTTGGCTAATTTTAATAGTTAACCATCGTCTAAGGTACGGAAAACATTATAACTGAATAACTTGTCCTTTTGGATTTTTATTAAATTCGTAATTGGCGCATTTTAGGATTTGAGGAATTTTTTCAACATCTCTAATCTTTTTTTCATCTGTCAAATGAACGTTTTATATGATTACTCAAAATTGTTCCACATGAAATTGAACATGGGCAAATCATTTCGTCTCACTTTCTTTTATTCCCTAAGCCTCCAATTCTCACTTGAACACTTCCCACTAGAACCATATAGGGCAAACTAAACAAACCAACATTTTTTTTCACGAAGCCAGTTGACAAATACATAAAATATCAGCAGAAAAGTCGTAAGGTAGCGTGGCCGAGCGGTCTAAGGCGCTGGTTTTAGGCACCAGTCTCATTGAGGCGTGGGTTCGAATCCCACCGCTGCCAAGAATTTTTTACTGAACAATTCAATTTTTCTATCCAAAAGACACTTTCCAACCCTGTCGATTATTTTGAGAGAGAGAGAGAGAGAGAGAGAGAGAGAGAGAGAGAGAGAGAGAGAGAGAGAGAGAGAGAGAGAGAGAGAGCTAAGAACGCGGACGAGGTTTTTTTTTTAAAAGAATTCCTACAAATGAACGATAATGAATATTACCTGTTTCCAACTGACTACGAATTGCGAATTATCTACTTTCATGCACTTGATGCTTTCAGTCAGTACCTACATTTTTTTCCGTTTGCATTTTGGACACACCAGTCGGCTACACATTTGCACGGACTTCATGCGTATTGAACGGTAGTTGGGAAAATCCAATCACAAACTTTAAAACAAACATGAAGTTAATTCAGCGTTCTTTGGGAAAACGATAACATTCAAGAGTGAACAATTTTTCTTCCGCCCTAAAAACTCACTCCTCCGTTTTAACGTTCTACCCACTATGTGAAATCTATTTTTGATAATTGAGGATGAATTTCATTTGGCTCTTTCCTCAAACTGAGTTTACATGAGCTATTTTCAATCCACTGATGGTTCAGCAATTGATAATCTTACTAATTTATGACACTCTGATTTGGACAAGAAAGTATAACATGAATGTCGCATATGAGGGTTTTTTTCTTTCGTAATAGCTTTTACTATATACTAAATGTTTAACCGTTAACAAATTCGCAAAAGACCATTTCATGAAACCATGTTACAAATGAAGTGTAGAAAGTGATCAAAAATATATGGTGTCAGATGTGGGATTCGAACCCACGCCCACATTCGTGGACCAGAACACTCATTCCCACGAATGGGAAGGTATTAACCTTGAGTCTGGCGCCTTAGACCACTCGGCCAACCTGACATGACAACAATTTGGCTAATTTTAATAGTTAACCATCGTCTAAGGTACGGAAAACATTATAACTGAATAACTTGTCCTTTTGGATTTTTATTAAATTCGTAATTGGCGCATTTTAGGATTTGAGGAATTTTTTCAACATCTCTAATCTTTTTTTCATCTGTCAAATGAACGTTTTATATGATTACTCAAAATTGTTCCACATGAAATTGAACATGGGCAAATCATTTCGTCTCACTTTCTTTTATTCCCTAAGCCTCCAATTCTCACTTGAACACTTCCCACTAGAACCATATAGGGCAAACTAAACAAACCAACATTTTTTTTCACGAAGCCAGTTGACAAATACATAAAATATCAGCAGAAAAGTCGTAAGGTAGCGTGGCCGAGCGGTCTAAGGCGCTGGTTTTAGGCACCAGTCTCATTGAGGCGTGGGTTCGAATCCCACCGCTGCCAAGAATTTTTTACTGAACAATTCAATTTTTCTATCCAAAAGACACTTTCCAACCCTGTCGATTATTTTGAGAGAGAGAGAGAGAGAGAGAGAGAGAGAGAGAGAGAGAGAGAGAGAGAGAGAGAGAGAGAGAGAGCTAAGAACGCGGACGAGGTTTTTTTTTTTAAAAGAATTCCTACAAATGAACGATAATGAATATTACCTGTTTCCAACTGACTACGAATTGCGAATTATCTACTTTCATGCACTTGATGCTTTCAGTCAGTACCTACATTTTTTTCCGTTTGCATTTTGGACACACCAGTCGGCTACACATTTGCACGGACTTCATGCGTATTGAACGGTAGTTGGGAAAATCCAATCACAAACTTTAAAACAAACATGAAGTTAATTCAGCGTTCTTTGGGAAAACGATAACATTCAAGAGTGAACAATTTTTCTTCCGCCCTAAAAACTCACTCCTCCGTTTTAACGTTCTACCCACTATGTGAAATCTATTTTTGATAATTGAGGATGAATTTCATTTGGCTCTTTCCTCAAACTGAGTTTACATGAGCTATTTTCAATCCACTGATGGTTCAGCAATTGATAATCTTACTAATTTATGACACTCTGATTTGGACAAGAAAGTATAACATGAATGTCGCATATGAGGGTTTTTTTCTTTCGTAATAGCTTTTACTATATACTAAATGTTTAACCGTTAACAAATTCGCAAAAGACCATTTCATGAAACCATGTTACAAATGAAGTGTAGAAAGTGATCAAAAATATATGGTGTCAGATGTGGGATTCGAACCCACGCCCACATTCGTGGACCAGAACACTCATTCCCACGAATGGGAAGGTATTAACCTTGAGTCTGGCGCCTTAGACCACTCGGCCAACCTGACATGACAACAATTTGGCTAATTTTAATAGTTAACCATCGTCTAAGGTACGGAAAACATTATAACTGAATAACTTGTCCTTTTGGATTTTTATTAAATTCGTAATTGGCGCATTTTAGGATTTGAGGAATTTTTTCAACATCTCTAATCTTTTTTTCATCTGTCAAATGAACGTTTTATATGATTACTCAAAATTGTTCCACATGAAATTGAACATGGGCAAATCATTTCGTCTCACTTTCTTTTATTCCCTAAGCCTCCAATTCTCACTTGAACACTTCCCACTAGAACCATATAGGGCAAACTAAACAAACCAACATTTTTTTTCACGAAGCCAGTTGACAAATACATAAAATATCAGCAGAAAAGTCGTAAGGTAGCGTGGCCGAGCGGTCTAAGGCGCTGGTTTTAGGCACCAGTCTCATTGAGGCGTGGGTTCGAATCCCACCGCTGCCAAGAATTTTTTACTGAACAATTCAATTTTTCTATCCAAAAGACACTTTCCAACCCTGTCGATTATTTTGAGAGAGAGAGAGAGAGAGAGAGAGAGAGAGAGAGAGAGAGAGAGAGAGAGAGAGAGAGAGAGCTAAGAACGCGGACGAGGTTTTTTTTTTAAAAGAATTCCTACAAATGAACGATAATGAATATTACCTGTTTCCAACTGACTACGAATTGCGAATTATCTACTTTCATGCACTTGATGCTTTCAGTCAGTACCTACATTTTTTTCCGTTTGCATTTTGGACACACCAGTCGGCTACACATTTGCACGGACTTCATGCGTATTGAACGGTAGTTGGGAAAATCCAATCACAAACTTTAAAACAAACATGAAGTTAATTCAGCGTTCTTTGGGAAAACGATAACATTCAAGAGTGAACAATTTTTCTTCCGCCCTAAAAACTCACTCCTCCGTTTTAACGTTCTACCCACTATGTGAAATCTATTTTTGATAATTGAGGATGAATTTCATTTGGCTCTTTCCTCAAACTGAGTTTACATGAGCTATTTTCAATCCACTGATGGTTCAGCAATTGATAATCTTACTAATTTATGACACTCTGATTTGGACAAGAAAGTATAACATGAATGTCGCATATGAGGGTTTTTTTCTTTCGTAATAGCTTTTACTATATACTAAATGTTTAACCGTTAACAAATTCGCAAAAGACCATTTCATGAAACCATGTTACAAATGAAGTGTAGAAAGTGATCAAAAATATATGGTGTCAGATGTGGGATTCGAACCCACGCCCACATTCGTGGACCAGAACACTCATTCCCACGAATGGGAAGGTATTAACCTTGAGTCTGGCGCCTTAGACCACTCGGCCAACCTGACATGACAACAATTTGGCTAATTTTAATAGTTAACCATCGTCTAAGGTACGGAAAACATTATAACTGAATAACTTGTCCTTTTGGATTTTTATTAAATTCGTAATTGGCGCATTTTAGGATTTGAGGAATTTTTTCAACATCTCTAATCTTTTTTTCATCTGTCAAATGAACGTTTTATATGATTACTCAAAATTGTTCCACATGAAATTGAACATGGGCAAATCATTTCGTCTCACTTTCTTTTATTCCCTAAGCCTCCAATTCTCACTTGAACACTTCCCACTAGAACCATATAGGGCAAACTAAACAAACCAACATTTTTTTTCACGAAGCCAGTTGACAAATACATAAAATATCAGCAGAAAAGTCGTAAGGTAGCGTGGCCGAGCGGTCTAAGGCGCTGGTTTTAGGCACCAGTCTCATTGAGGCGTGGGTTCGAATCCCACCGCTGCCAAGAATTTTTTACTGAACAATTCAATTTTTCTATCCAAAAGACACTTTCCAACCCTGTCGATTATTTTGAGAGAGAGAGAGAGAGAGAGAGAGAGAGAGAGAGAGAGAGAGAGAGAGAGAGAGAGAGAGAGAGAGAGAGAGAGCTAAGAACGCGGACGAGGTTTTTTTTTTTAAAAGAATTCCTACAAATGAACGATAATGAATATTACCTGTTTCCAACTGACTACGAATTGCGAATTATCTACTTTCATGCACTTGATGCTTTCAGTCAGTACCTACATTTTTTTCCGTTTGCATTTTGGACACACCAGTCGGCTACACATTTGCACGGACTTCATGCGTATTGAACGGTAGTTGGGAAAATCCAATCACAAACTTTAAAACAAACATGAAGTTAATTCAGCGTTCTTTGGGAAAACGATAACATTCAAGAGTGAACAATTTTTCTTCCGCCCTAAAAACTCACTCCTCCGTTTTAACGTTCTACCCACTATGTGAAATCTATTTTTGATAATTGAGGATGAATTTCATTTGGCTCTTTCCTCAAACTGAGTTTACATGAGCTATTTTCAATCCACTGATGGTTCAGCAATTGATAATCTTACTAATTTATGACACTCTGATTTGGACAAGAAAGTATAACATGAATGTCGCATATGAGGGTTTTTTTCTTTCGTAATAGCTTTTACTATATACTAAATGTTTAACCGTTAACAAATTCGCAAAAGACCATTTCATGAAACCATGTTACAAATGAAGTGTAGAAAGTGATCAAAAATATATGGTGTCAGATGTGGGATTCGAACCCACGCCCACATTCGTGGACCAGAACACTCATTCCCACGAATGGGAAGGTATTAACCTTGAGTCTGGCGCCTTAGACCACTCGGCCAACCTGACATGACAACAATTTGGCTAATTTTAATAGTTAACCATCGTCTAAGGTACGGAAAACATTATAACTGAATAACTTGTCCTTTTGGATTTTTATTAAATTCGTAATTGGCGCATTTTAGGATTTGAGGAATTTTTTCAACATCTCTAATCTTTTTTTCATCTGTCAAATGAACGTTTTATATGATTACTCAAAATTGTTCCACATGAAATTGAACATGGGCAAATCATTTCGTCTCACTTTCTTTTATTCCCTAAGCCTCCAATTCTCACTTGAACACTTCCCACTAGAACCATATAGGGCAAACTAAACAAACCAACATTTTTTTTCACGAAGCCAGTTGACAAATACATAAAATATCAGCAGAAAAGTCGTAAGGTAGCGTGGCCGAGCGGTCTAAGGCGCTGGTTTTAGGCACCAGTCTCATTGAGGCGTGGGTTCGAATCCCACCGCTGCCAAGAATTTTTTACTGAACAATTCAATTTTTCTATCCAAAAGACACTTTCCAACCCTGTCGATTATTTTGAGAGAGAGAGAGAGAGAGAGAGAGAGAGAGAGAGAGAGAGAGAGAGAGAGAGAGAGAGAGAGAGAGAGAGAGAGAGCTAAGAACGCGGACGAGGTTTTTTTTTTTAAAAGAATTCCTACAAATGAACGATAATGAATATTACCTGTTTCCAACTGACTACGAATTGCGAATTATCTACTTTCATGCACTTGATGCTTTCAGTCAGTACCTACATTTTTTTCCGTTTGCATTTTGGACACACCAGTCGGCTACACATTTGCACGGACTTCATGCGTATTGAACGGTAGTTGGGAAAATCCAATCACAAACTTTAAAACAAACATGAAGTTAATTCAGCGTTCTTTGGGAAAACGATAACATTCAAGAGTGAACAATTTTTCTTCCGCCCTAAAAACTCACTCCTCCGTTTTAACGTTCTACCCACTATGTGAAATCTATTTTTGATAATTGAGGATGAATTTCATTTGGCTCTTTCCTCAAACTGAGTTTACATGAGCTATTTTCAATCCACTGATGGTTCAGCAATTGATAATCTTACTAATTTATGACACTCTGATTTGGACAAGAAAGTATAACATGAATGTCGCATATGAGGGTTTTTTTCTTTCGTAATAGCTTTTACTATATACTAAATGTTTAACCGTTAACAAATTCGCAAAAGACCATTTCATGAAACCATGTTACAAATGAAGTGTAGAAAGTGATCAAAAATATATGGTGTCAGATGTGGGATTCGAACCCACGCCCACATTCGTGGACCAGAACACTCATTCCCACGAATGGGAAGGTATTAACCTTGAGTCTGGCGCCTTAGACCACTCGGCCAACCTGACATGACAACAATTTGGCTAATTTTAATAGTTAACCATCGTCTAAGGTACGGAAAACATTATAACTGAATAACTTGTCCTTTTGGATTTTTATTAAATTCGTAATTGGCGCATTTTAGGATTTGAGGAATTTTTTCAACATCTCTAATCTTTTTTTCATCTGTCAAATGAACGTTTTATATGATTACTCAAAATTGTTCCACATGAAATTGAACATGGGCAAATCATTTCGTCTCACTTTCTTTTATTCCCTAAGCCTCCAATTCTCACTTGAACACTTCCCACTAGAACCATATAGGGCAAACTAAACAAACCAACATTTTTTTTCACGAAGCCAGTTGACAAATACATAAAATATCAGCAGAAAAGTCGTAAGGTAGCGTGGCCGAGCGGTCTAAGGCGCTGGTTTTAGGCACCAGTCTCATTGAGGCGTGGGTTCGAATCCCACCGCTGCCAAGAATTTTTTACTGAACAATTCAATTTTTCTATCCAAAAGACACTTTCCAACCCTGTCGATTATTTGAGAGAGAGAGAGAGAGAGAGAGAGAGAGAGAGAGAGAGAGAGAGAGAGAGCTAAGAACGCGGACGAGGTTTTTTTTTTTAAAAGAATTCCTACAAATGAACGATAATGAATATTACCTGTTTCCAACTGACTACGAATTGCGAATTATCTACTTTCATGCACTTGATGCTTTCAGTCAGTACCTACATTTTTTTCCGTTTGCATTTTGGACACACCAGTCGGCTACACATTTGCACGGACTTCATGCGTATTGAACGGTAGTTGGGAAAATCCAATCACAAACTTTAAAACAAACATGAAGTTAATTCAGCGTTCTTTGGGAAAACGATAACATTCAAGAGTGAACAATTTTTCTTCCGCCCTAAAAACTCACTCCTCCGTTTTAACGTTCTACCCACTATGTGAAATCTATTTTTGATAATTGAGGATGAATTTCATTTGGCTCTTTCCTCAAACTGAGTTTACATGAGCTATTTTCAATCCACTGATGGTTCAGCAATTGATAATCTTACTAATTTATGACACTCTGATTTGGACAAGAAAGTATAACATGAATGTCGCATATGAGGGTTTTTTTCTTTCGTAATAGCTTTTACTATATACTAAATGTTTAACCGTTAACAAATTCGCAAAAGACCATTTCATGAAACCATGTTACAAATGAAGTGTAGAAAGTGATCAAAAATATATGGTGTCAGATGTGGATTCGAACCCACGCCCACATTCGTGGACCAGAACACTCATTCCCACGAATGGGAAGGTATTAACCTTGAGTCTGGCGCCTTAGACCACTCGGCCAACCTGACATGACAACAATTTGGCTAATTTTAATAGTTAACCATCGTCTAAGGTACGGAAAACATTATAACTGAATAACTTGTCCTTTTGGATTTTTATTAAATTCGTAATTGGCGCATTTTAGGATTTGAGGAATTTTTTCAACATCTCTAATCTTTTTTTCATCTGTCAAATGAACGTTTTATATGATTACTCAAAATTGTTCCACATGAAATTGAACATGGGCAAATCATTTCGTCTCACTTTCTTTTATTCCCTAAGCCTCCAATTCTCACTTGAACACTTCCCACTAGAACCATATAGGGCAAACTAAACAAACCAACATTTTTTTTCACGAAGCCAGTTGACAAATACATAAAATATCAGCAGAAAAGTCGTAAGGTAGCGTGGCCGAGCGGTCTAAGGCGCTGGTTTTAGGCACCAGTCTCATTGAGGCGTGGGTTCGAATCCCACCGCTGCCAAGAATTTTTTACTGAACAATTCAATTTTTCTATCCAAAAGACACTTTCCAACCCTGTCGATTATTTTGAGAGAGAGAGAGAGAGAGAGAGAGAGAGAGAGAGAGAGAGAGAGAGAGAGAGAGAGAGAGAGCTAAGAACGCGGACGAGGTTTTTTTTTTAAAAGAATTCCTACAAATGAACGATAATGAATATTACCTGTTTCCAACTGACTACGAATTGCGAATTATCTACTTTCATGCACTTGATGCTTTCAGTCAGTACCTACATTTTTTTCCGTTTGCATTTTGGACACACCAGTCGGCTACACATTTGCACGGACTTCATGCGTATTGAACGGTAGTTGGGAAAATCCAATCACAAACTTTAAAACAAACATGAAGTTAATTCAGCGTTCTTTGGGAAAACGATAACATTCAAGAGTGAACAATTTTTCTTCCGCCCTAAAAACTCACTCCTCCGTTTTAACGTTCTACCCACTATGTGAAATCTATTTTTGATAATTGAGGATGAATTTCATTTGGCTCTTTCCTCAAACTGAGTTTACATGAGCTATTTTCAATCCACTGATGGTTCAGCAATTGATAATCTTACTAATTTATGACACTCTGATTTGGACAAGAAAGTATAACATGAATGTCGCATATGAGGGTTTTTTTCTTTCGTAATAGCTTTTACTATATACTAAATGTTTAACCGTTAACAAATTCGCAAAAGACCATTTCATGAAACCATGTTACAAATGAAGTGTAGAAAGTGATCAAAAATATATGGTGTCAGATGTGGGATTCGAACCCACGCCCACATTCGTGGACCAGAACACTCATTCCCACGAATGGGAAGGTATTAACCTTGAGTCTGGCGCCTTAGACCACTCGGCCAACCTGACATGACAACAATTTGGCTAATTTTAATAGTTAACCATCGTCTAAGGTACGGAAAACATTATAACTGAATAACTTGTCCTTTTGGATTTTTATTAAATTCGTAATTGGCGCATTTTAGGATTTGAGGAATTTTTTCAACATCTCTAATCTTTTTTTCATCTGTCAAATGAACGTTTTATATGATTACTCAAAATTGTTCCACATGAAATTGAACATGGGCAAATCATTTCGTCTCACTTTCTTTTATTCCCTAAGCCTCCAATTCTCACTTGAACACTTCCCACTAGAACCATATAGGGCAAACTAAACAAACCAACATTTTTTTTCACGAAGCCAGTTGACAAATACATAAAATATCAGCAGAAAAGTCGTAAGGTAGCGTGGCCGAGCGGTCTAAGGCGCTGGTTTTAGGCACCAGTCTCATTGAGGCGTGGGTTCGAATCCCACCGCTGCCAAGAATTTTTTACTGAACAATTCAATTTTTCTATCCAAAAGACACTTTCCAACCCTGTCGATTATTTTGAGAGAGAGAGAGAGAGAGAGAGAGAGAGAGAGAGAGAGAGAGAGAGAGAGAGAGAGAGAGAGAGAGAGAGAGAGAGCTAAGAACGCGGACGAGGTTTTTTTTTTTAAAAGAATTCCTACAAATGAACGATAATGAATATTACCTGTTTCCAACTGACTACGAATTGCGAATTATCTACTTTCATGCACTTGATGCTTTCAGTCAGTACCTACATTTTTTTCCGTTTGCATTTTGGACACACCAGTCGGCTACACATTTGCACGGACTTCATGCGTATTGAACGGTAGTTGGGAAAATCCAATCACAAACTTTAAAACAAACATGAAGTTAATTCAGCGTTCTTTGGGAAAACGATAACATTCAAGAGTGAACAATTTTTCTTCCGCCCTAAAAACTCACTCCTCCGTTTTAACGTTCTACCCACTATGTGAAATCTATTTTTGATAATTGAGGATGAATTTCATTTGGCTCTTTCCTCAAACTGAGTTTACATGAGCTATTTTCAATCCACTGATGGTTCAGCAATTGATAATCTTACTAATTTATGACACTCTGATTTGGACAAGAAAGTATAACATGAATGTCGCATATGAGGGTTTTTTTCTTTCGTAATAGCTTTTACTATATACTAAATGTTTAACCGTTAACAAATTCGCAAAAGACCATTTCATGAAACCATGTTACAAATGAAGTGTAGAAAGTGATCAAAAATATATGGTGTCAGATGTGGGATTCGAACCCACGCCCACATTCGTGGACCAGAACACTCATTCCCACGAATGGGAAGGTATTAACCTTGAGTCTGGCGCCTTAGACCACTCGGCCAACCTGACATGACAACAATTTGGCTAATTTTAATAGTTAACCATCGTCTAAGGTACGGAAAACATTATAACTGAATAACTTGTCCTTTTGGATTTTTATTAAATTCGTAATTGGCGCATTTTAGGATTTGAGGAATTTTTTCAACATCTCTAATCTTTTTTTCATCTGTCAAATGAACGTTTTATATGATTACTCAAAATTGTTCCACATGAAATTGAACATGGGCAAATCATTTCGTCTCACTTTCTTTTATTCCCTAAGCCTCCAATTCTCACTTGAACACTTCCCACTAGAACCATATAGGGCAAACTAAACAAACCAACATTTTTTTTCACGAAGCCAGTTGACAAATACATAAAATATCAGCAGAAAAGTCGTAAGGTAGCGTGGCCGAGCGGTCTAAGGCGCTGGTTTTAGGCACCAGTCTCATTGAGGCGTGGGTTCGAATCCCACCGCTGCCAAGAATTTTTTACTGAACAATTCAATTTTTCTATCCAAAAGACACTTTCCAACCCTGTCGATTATTTTGAGAGAGAGAGAGAGAGAGAGAGAGAGAGAGAGAGAGAGAGAGAGAGAGAGAGAGCTAAGAACGCGGACGAGGTTTTTTTTTTTAAAAGAATTCCTACAAATGAACGATAATGAATATTACCTGTTTCCAACTGACTACGAATTGCGAATTATCTACTTTCATGCACTTGATGCTTTCAGTCAGTACCTACATTTTTTTCCGTTTGCATTTTGGACACACCAGTCGGCTACACATTTGCACGGACTTCATGCGTATTGAACGGTAGTTGGGAAAATCCAATCACAAACTTTAAAACAAACATGAAGTTAATTCAGCGTTCTTTGGGAAAACGATAACATTCAAGAGTGAACAATTTTTCTTCCGCCCTAAAAACTCACTCCTCCGTTTTAACGTTCTACCCACTATGTGAAATCTATTTTTGATAATTGAGGATGAATTTCATTTGGCTCTTTCCTCAAACTGAGTTTACATGAGCTATTTTCAATCCACTGATGGTTCAGCAATTGATAATCTTACTAATTTATGACACTCTGATTTGGACAAGAAAGTATAACATGAATGTCGCATATGAGGGTTTTTTTCTTTCGTAATAGCTTTTACTATATACTAAATGTTTAACCGTTAACAAATTCGCAAAAGACCATTTCATGAAACCATGTTACAAATGAAGTGTAGAAAGTGATCAAAAATATATGGTGTCAGATGTGGGATTCGAACCCACGCCCACATTCGTGGACCAGAACACTCATTCCCACGAATGGGAAGGTATTAACCTTGAGTCTGGCGCCTTAGACCACTCGGCCAACCTGACATGACAACAATTTGGCTAATTTTAATAGTTAACCATCGTCTAAGGTACGGAAAACATTATAACTGAATAACTTGTCCTTTTGGATTTTTATTAAATTCGTAATTGGCGCATTTTAGGATTTGAGGAATTTTTTCAACATCTCTAATCTTTTTTTCATCTGTCAAATGAACGTTTTATATGATTACTCAAAATTGTTCCACATGAAATTGAACATGGGCAAATCATTTCGTCTCACTTTCTTTTATTCCCTAAGCCTCCAATTCTCACTTGAACACTTCCCACTAGAACCATATAGGGCAAACTAAACAAACCAACATTTTTTTTCACGAAGCCAGTTGACAAATACATAAAATATCAGCAGAAAAGTCGTAAGGTAGCGTGGCCGAGCGGTCTAAGGCGCTGGTTTTAGGCACCAGTCTCATTGAGGCGTGGGTTCGAATCCCACCGCTGCCAAGAATTTTTTACTGAACAATTCAATTTTTCTATCCAAAAGACACTTTCCAACCCTGTCGATTATTTTGAGAGAGAGAGAGAGAGAGAGAGAGAGAGAGAGAGAGAGAGAGAGAGAGAGAGAGCTAAGAACGCGGACGAGGTTTTTTTTTTTAAAAGAATTCCTACAAATGAACGATAATGAATATTACCTGTTTCCAACTGACTACGAATTGCGAATTATCTACTTTCATGCACTTGATGCTTTCAGTCAGTACCTACATTTTTTTCCGTTTGCATTTTGGACACACCAGTCGGCTACACATTTGCACGGACTTCATGCGTATTGAACGGTAGTTGGGAAAATCCAATCACAAACTTTAAAACAAACATGAAGTTAATTCAGCGTTCTTTGGGAAAACGATAACATTCAAGAGTGAACAATTTTTCTTCCGCCCTAAAAACTCACTCCTCCGTTTTAACGTTCTACCCACTATGTGAAATCTATTTTTGATAATTGAGGATGAATTTCATTTGGCTCTTTCCTCAAACTGAGTTTACATGAGCTATTTTCAATCCACTGATGGTTCAGCAATTGATAATCTTACTAATTTATGACACTCTGATTTGGACAAGAAAGTATAACATGAATGTCGCATATGAGGGTTTTTTTCTTTCGTAATAGCTTTTACTATATACTAAATGTTTAACCGTTAACAAATTCGCAAAAGACCATTTCATGAAACCATGTTACAAATGAAGTGTAGAAAGTGATCAAAAATATATGGTGTCAGATGTGGGATTCGAACCCACGCCCACATTCGTGGACCAGAACACTCATTCCCACGAATGGGAAGGTATTAACCTTGAGTCTGGCGCCTTAGACCACTCGGCCAACCTGACATGACAACAATTTGGCTAATTTTAATAGTTAACCATCGTCTAAGGTACGGAAAACATTATAACTGAATAACTTGTCCTTTTGGATTTTTATTAAATTCGTAATTGGCGCATTTTAGGATTTGAGGAATTTTTTCAACATCTCTAATCTTTTTTTCATCTGTCAAATGAACGTTTTATATGATTACTCAAAATTGTTCCACATGAAATTGAACATGGGCAAATCATTTCGTCTCACTTTCTTTTATTCCCTAAGCCTCCAATTCTCACTTGAACACTTCCCACTAGAACCATATAGGGCAAACTAAACAAACCAACATTTTTTTTCACGAAGCCAGTTGACAAATACATAAAATATCAGCAGAAAAGTCGTAAGGTAGCGTGGCCGAGCGGTCTAAGGCGCTGGTTTTAGGCACCAGTCTCATTGAGGCGTGGGTTCGAATCCCACCGCTGCCAAGAATTTTTTACTGAACAATTCAATTTTTCTATCCAAAAGACACTTTCCAACCCTGTCGATTATTTTGAGAGAGAGAGAGAGAGAGAGAGAGAGAGAGAGAGAGAGAGAGAGCTAAGAACGGGGACGAGGTTTTTTTTTTTAAAAGAATTCCTACAAATGAACGATAATGAATATTACCTGTTTCCAACTGACTACGAATTGCGAATTATCTACTTTCATGCACTTGATGCTTTCAGTCAGTACCTACATTTTTTTCCGTTTGCATTTTGGACACACCAGTCGGCTACACATTTGCACGGACTTCATGCGTATTGAACGGTAGTTGGGAAAATCCAATCACAAACTTTAAAACAAACATGAAGTTAATTCAGCGTTCTTTGGGAAAACGATAACATTCAAGAGTGAACAATTTTTCTTCCGCCCTAAAAACTCACTCCTCCGTTTTAACGTTCT
>NW_027267713.1:25000-33812 GCF_963676685.1 Mytilus edulis
AGAGAGAGAGAGAGAGAGAGAGAGAGAGAGAGAGCTAAGAACGGGGACGAGGTTTTTTTTTTTAAAAGAATTCCTACAAATGAACGATAATGAATATTACCTGTTTCCAACTGACTACGAATTGCGAATTATCTACTTTCATGCACTTGATGCTTTCAGTCAGTACCTACATTTTTTTCCGTTTGCATTTTGGACACACCAGTCGGCTACACATTTGCACGGACTTCATGCGTATTGAACGGTAGTTGGGAAAATCCAATCACAAACTTTAAAACAAACATGAAGTTAATTCAGCGTTCTTTGGGAAAACGATAACATTCAAGAGTGAACAATTTTTCTTCCGCCCTAAAAACTCACTCCTCCGTTTTAACGTTCTACCCACTATGTGAAATCTATTTTTGATAATTGAGGATGAATTTCATTTGGCTCTTTCCTCAAACTGAGTTTACATGAGCTATTTTCAATCCACTGATGGTTCAGCAATTGATAATCTTACTAATTTATGACACTCTGATTTGGACAAGAAAGTATAACATGAATGTCGCATATGAGGTTTTTTTTCTTTCGTAATAGCTTTTACTATATACTAAATGTTTAACCGTTAACAAATTCGCAAAAGACCATTTCATGAAACCATGTTACAAATGAAGTGTAGAAAGTGATCAAAAATATATGGTGTCAGATGTGGGATTCGAACCCACGCCCACATTCGTGGACCAGAACACTCATTCCCACGAATGGGAAGGTATTAACCTTGAGTCTGGCGCCTTAGACCACTCGGCCAACCTGACATGACAACAATTTGGCTAATTTTAATAGTTAACCATCGTCTAAGGTACGGAAAACATTATAACTGAATAACTTGTCCTTTTGGATTTTTATTAAATTCGTAATTGGCGCATTTTAGGATTTGAGGAATTTTTTCAACATCTCTAATCTTTTTTTCATCTGTCAAATGAACGTTTTATATGATTACTCAAAATTGTTCCACATGAAATTGAACATGGGCAAATCATTTCGTCTCACTTTCTTTTATTCCCTAAGCCTCCAATTCTCACTTGAACACTTCCCACTAGAACCATATAGGGCAAACTAAACAAACCAACATTTTTTTTCACGAAGCCAGTTGACAAATACATAAAATATCAGCAGAAAAGTCGTAAGGTAGCGTGGCCGAGCGGTCTAAGGCGCTGGTTTTAGGCACCAGTCTCATTGAGGCGTGGGTTCGAATCCCACCGCTGCCAAGAATTTTTTACTGAACAATTCAATTTTTCTATCCAAAAGACACTTTCCAACCCTGTCGATTATTTTGAGAGAGAGAGAGAGAGAGAGAGAGAGAGAGCTAAGAACGGGGACGAGGTTTTTTTTTTTAAAAGAATTCCTACAAATGAACGATAATGAATATTACCTGTTTCCAACTGACTACGAATTGCGAATTATCTACTTTCATGCACTTGATGCTTTCAGTCAGTACCTACATTTTTTTCCGTTTGCATTTTGGACACACCAGTCGGCTACACATTTGCACGGACTTCATGCGTATTGAACGGTAGTTGGGAAAATCCAATCACAAACTTTAAAACAAACATGAAGTTAATTCAGCGTTCTTTGGGAAAACGATAACATTCAAGAGTGAACAATTTTTCTTCCGCCCTAAAAACTCACTCCTCCGTTTTAACGTTCTACCCACTATGTGAAATCTATTTTTGATAATTGAGGATGAATTTCATTTGGCTCTTTCCTCAAACTGAGTTTACATGAGCTATTTTCAATCCACTGATGGTTCAGCAATTGATAATCTTACTAATTTATGACACTCTGATTTGGACAAGAAAGTATAACATGAATGTCGCATATGAGGTTTTTTTTCTTTCGTAATAGCTTTTACTATATACTAAATGTTTAACCGTTAACAAATTCGCAAAAGACCATTTCATGAAACCATGTTACAAATGAAGTGTAGAAAGTGATCAAAAATATATGGTGTCAGATGTGGGATTCGAACCCACGCCCACATTCGTGGACCAGAACACTCATTCCCACGAATGGGAAGGTATTAACCTTGAGTCTGGCGCCTTAGACCACTCGGCCAACCTGACATGACAACAATTTGGCTAATTTTAATAGTTAACCATCGTCTAAGGTACGGAAAACATTATAACTGAATAACTTGTCCTTTTGGATTTTTATTAAATTCGTAATTGGCGCATTTTAGGATTTGAGGAATTTTTTCAACATCTCTAATCTTTTTTTCATCTGTCAAATGAACGTTTTATATGATTACTCAAAATTGTTCCACATGAAATTGAACATGGGCAAATCATTTCGTCTCACTTTCTTTTATTCCCTAAGCCTCCAATTCTCACTTGAACACTTCCCACTAGAACCATATAGGGCAAACTAAACAAACCAACATTTTTTTTCACGAAGCCAGTTGACAAATACATAAAATATCAGCAGAAAAGTCGTAAGGTAGCGTGGCCGAGCGGTCTAAGGCGCTGGTTTTAGGCACCAGTCTCATTGAGGCGTGGGTTCGAATCCCACCGCTGCCAAGAATTTTTTACTGAACAATTCAATTTTTCTATCCAAAAGACACTTTCCAACCCTGTCGATTATTTTGAGAGAGAGAGAGAGAGAGAGAGAGAGAGAGAGAGAGAGAGAGAGAGAGAGAGCTAAGAACGCGGACGAGGTTTTTTTTTTTAAAAGAATTCCTACAAATGAACGATAATGAATATTACCTGTTTCCAACTGACTACGAATTGCGAATTATCTACTTTCATGCACTTGATGCTTTCAGTCAGTACCTACATTTTTTTCCGTTTGCATTTTGGACACACCAGTCGGCTACACATTTGCACGGACTTCATGCGTATTGAACGGTAGTTGGGAAAATCCAATCACAAACTTTAAAACAAACATGAAGTTAATTCAGCGTTCTTTGGGAAAACGATAACATTCAAGAGTGAACAATTTTTCTTCCGCCCTAAAAACTCACTCCTCCGTTTTAACGTTCTACCCACTATGTGAAATCTATTTTTGATAATTGAGGATGAATTTCATTTGGCTCTTTCCTCAAACTGAGTTTACATGAGCTATTTTCAATCCACTGATGGTTCAGCAATTGATAATCTTACTAATTTATGACACTCTGATTTGGACAAGAAAGTATAACATGAATGTCGCATATGAGGGTTTTTTTCTTTCGTAATAGCTTTTACTATATACTAAATGTTTAACCGTTAACAAATTCGCAAAAGACCATTTCATGAAACCATGTTACAAATGAAGTGTAGAAAGTGATCAAAAATATATGGTGTCAGATGTGGGATTCGAACCCACGCCCACATTCGTGGACCAGAACACTCATTCCCACGAATGGGAAGGTATTAACCTTGAGTCTGGCGCCTTAGACCACTCGGCCAACCTGACATGACAACAATTTGGCTAATTTTAATAGTTAACCATCGTCTAAGGTACGGAAAACATTATAACTGAATAACTTGTCCTTTTGGATTTTTATTAAATTCGTAATTGGCGCATTTTAGGATTTGAGGAATTTTTTCAACATCTCTAATCTTTTTTTCATCTGTCAAATGAACGTTTTATATGATTACTCAAAATTGTTCCACATGAAATTGAACATGGGCAAATCATTTCGTCTCACTTTCTTTTATTCCCTAAGCCTCCAATTCTCACTTGAACACTTCCCACTAGAACCATATAGGGCAAACTAAACAAACCAACATTTTTTTTCACGAAGCCAGTTGACAAATACATAAAATATCAGCAGAAAAGTCGTAAGGTAGCGTGGCCGAGCGGTCTAAGGCGCTGGTTTTAGGCACCAGTCTCATTGAGGCGTGGGTTCGAATCCCACCGCTGCCAAGAATTTTTTACTGAACAATTCAATTTTTCTATCCAAAAGACACTTTCCAACCCTGTCGATTATTTTGAGAGAGAGAGAGAGAGAGAGAGAGAGAGAGAGAGAGAGAGAGAGAGAGAGAGAGAGAGAGAGCTAAGAACGCGGACGAGGTTTTTTTTTTAAAAGAATTCCTACAAATGAACGATAATGAATATTACCTGTTTCCAACTGACTACGAATTGCGAATTATCTACTTTCATGCACTTGATGCTTTCAGTCAGTACCTACATTTTTTTCCGTTTGCATTTTGGACACACCAGTCGGCTACACATTTGCACGGACTTCATGCGTATTGAACGGTAGTTGGGAAAATCCAATCACAAACTTTAAAACAAACATGAAGTTAATTCAGCGTTCTTTGGGAAAACGATAACATTCAAGAGTGAACAATTTTTCTTCCGCCCTAAAAACTCACTCCTCCGTTTTAACGTTCTACCCACTATGTGAAATCTATTTTTGATAATTGAGGATGAATTTCATTTGGCTCTTTCCTCAAACTGAGTTTACATGAGCTATTTTCAATCCACTGATGGTTCAGCAATTGATAATCTTACTAATTTATGACACTCTGATTTGGACAAGAAAGTATAACATGAATGTCGCATATGAGGGTTTTTTTCTTTCGTAATAGCTTTTACTATATACTAAATGTTTAACCGTTAACAAATTCGCAAAAGACCATTTCATGAAACCATGTTACAAATGAAGTGTAGAAAGTGATCAAAAATATATGGTGTCAGATGTGGGATTCGAACCCACGCCCACATTCGTGGACCAGAACACTCATTCCCACGAATGGGAAGGTATTAACCTTGAGTCTGGCGCCTTAGACCACTCGGCCAACCTGACATGACAACAATTTGGCTAATTTTAATAGTTAACCATCGTCTAAGGTACGGAAAACATTATAACTGAATAACTTGTCCTTTTGGATTTTTATTAAATTCGTAATTGGCGCATTTTAGGATTTGAGGAATTTTTTCAACATCTCTAATCTTTTTTTCATCTGTCAAATGAACGTTTTATATGATTACTCAAAATTGTTCCACATGAAATTGAACATGGGCAAATCATTTCGTCTCACTTTCTTTTATTCCCTAAGCCTCCAATTCTCACTTGAACACTTCCCACTAGAACCATATAGGGCAAACTAAACAAACCAACATTTTTTTTCACGAAGCCAGTTGACAAATACATAAAATATCAGCAGAAAAGTCGTAAGGTAGCGTGGCCGAGCGGTCTAAGGCGCTGGTTTTAGGCACCAGTCTCATTGAGGCGTGGGTTCGAATCCCACCGCTGCCAAGAATTTTTTACTGAACAATTCAATTTTTCTATCCAAAAGACACTTTCCAACCCTGTCGATTATTTTGAGAGAGAGAGAGAGAGAGAGAGAGAGAGAGAGAGAGAGAGAGAGAGAGAGAGAGCTAAGAACGCGGACGAGGTTTTTTTTTTAAAAGAATTCCTACAAATGAACGATAATGAATATTACCTGTTTCCAACTGACTACGAATTGCGAATTATCTACTTTCATGCACTTGATGCTTTCAGTCAGTACCTACATTTTTTTCCGTTTGCATTTTGGACACACCAGTCGGCTACACATTTGCACGGACTTCATGCGTATTGAACGGTAGTTGGGAAAATCCAATCACAAACTTTAAAACAAACATGAAGTTAATTCAGCGTTCTTTGGGAAAACGATAACATTCAAGAGTGAACAATTTTTCTTCCGCCCTAAAAACTCACTCCTCCGTTTTAACGTTCTACCCACTATGTGAAATCTATTTTTGATAATTGAGGATGAATTTCATTTGGCTCTTTCCTCAAACTGAGTTTACATGAGCTATTTTCAATCCACTGATGGTTCAGCAATTGATAATCTTACTAATTTATGACACTCTGATTTGGACAAGAAAGTATAACATGAATGTCGCATATGAGGGTTTTTTTCTTTCGTAATAGCTTTTACTATATACTAAATGTTTAACCGTTAACAAATTCGCAAAAGACCATTTCATGAAACCATGTTACAAATGAAGTGTAGAAAGTGATCAAAAATATATGGTGTCAGATGTGGGATTCGAACCCACGCCCACATTCGTGGACCAGAACACTCATTCCCACGAATGGGAAGGTATTAACCTTGAGTCTGGCGCCTTAGACCACTCGGCCAACCTGACATGACAACAATTTGGCTAATTTTAATAGTTAACCATCGTCTAAGGTACGGAAAACATTATAACTGAATAACTTGTCCTTTTGGATTTTTATTAAATTCGTAATTGGCGCATTTTAGGATTTGAGGAATTTTTTCAACATCTCTAATCTTTTTTTCATCTGTCAAATGAACGTTTTATATGATTACTCAAAATTGTTCCACATGAAATTGAACATGGGCAAATCATTTCGTCTCACTTTCTTTTATTCCCTAAGCCTCCAATTCTCACTTGAACACTTCCCACTAGAACCATATAGGGCAAACTAAACAAACCAACATTTTTTTTTCACGAAGCCAGTTGACAAATACATAAAATATCAGCAGAAAAGTCGTAAGGTAGCGTGGCCGAGCGGTCTAAGGCGCTGGTTTTAGGCACCAGTCTCATTGAGGCGTGGGTTCGAATCCCACCGCTGCCAAGAATTTTTTACTGAACAATTCAATTTTTCTATCCAAAAGACACTTTCCAACCCTGTCGATTATTTTGAGAGAGAGAGAGAGAGATGAGAGAGAGAGAGAGAGAGAGAGAGAGAGGAGAGAGAGAGAGAGAGAGAGAGAGAGAGAGAGAGAGAGAGAGAGAGCTAAGAACGCGGACGAGGTTTTTTTTTTAAAAGAATTCCTACAAATGAACGATAATGAATATTACATGTTTCCAACTGACTACGAATTGCGAATTATCTACTTTCATGCACTTGATGCTTTCAGTCAGTACCTACATTTTTTTTCCGTTTGCATTTTGGACACACCAGTCGGCTACACATTTGCACGGACTTCATGCGTATTGAACGGTAGTTGGGAAAATCCAATCACAAACTTTAAAACAAACATGAAGTTAATTCAGCGTTCTTTGGGAAAACGATAACATTCAAGAGTGAACAATTTTTCTTCCGCCCTAAAAACTCACTCCTCCGTTTTAACGTTCTACCCACTATGTGAAATCTATTTTTGATAATTGAGGATGAATTTCATTTGGCTCTTTCCTCAAACTGAGTTTACATGAGCTATTTTCAATCCACTGATGGTTCAGCAATTGATAATCTTACTAATTTATGACACTCTGATTTGGACAAGAAAGTATAACATGAATGTCGCATATGAGGGTTTTTTTCTTTCGTAATAGCTTTTACTATATACTAAATGTTTAACCGTTAACAAATTCGCAAAAGACCATTTCATGAAACCATGTTACAAATGAAGTGTAGAAAGTGATCAAAAATATATGGTGTCAGATGTGGATTCGAACCCACGCCCACATTCGTGGACCAGAACACTCATTCCCACGAATGGGAAGGTATTAACCTTGAGTCTGGCGCCTTAGACCACTCGGCCAACCTGACATGACAACAATTTGGCTAATTTTAATAGTTAACCATCGTCTAAGGTACGGAAAACATTATAACTGAATAACTTGTCCTTTTGGATTTTTATTAAATTCGTAATTGGCGCATTTTAGGATTTGAGGAATTTTTTCAACATCTCTAATCTTTTTTTCATCTGTCAAATGAACGTTTTATATGATTACTCAAAATTGTTCCACATGAAATTGAACATGGGCAAATCATTTCGTCTCACTTTCTTTTATTCCCTAAGCCTCCAATTCTCACTTGAACACTTCCCACTAGAACCATATAGGGCAAACTAAACAAACCAACATTTTTTTTCACGAAGCCAGTTGACAAATACATAAAATATCAGCAGAAAAGTCGTAAGGTAGCGTGGCCGAGCGGTCTAAGGCGCTGGTTTTAGGCACCAGTCTCATTGAGGCGTGGGTTCGAATCCCACCGCTGCCAAGAATTTTTTACTGAACAATTCAATTTTTCTATCCAAAAGACACTTTCCAACCCTGTCGATTATTTTGAGAGAGAGAGAGAGAGAGAGAGAGAGAGAGAGAGAGAGAGAGAGAGAGAGAGCTAAGAACGCGGACGAGGTTTTTTTTTTAAAAGAATTCCTACAAATGAACGATAATGAATATTACCTGTTTCCAACTGACTACGAATTGCGAATTATCTACTTCATGCACTTGATGCTTTCAGTCAGTACCTACATTTTTTTCCGTTTGCATTTTGGACACACCAGTCGGCTACACATTTGCACGGACTTCATGCGTATTGAACGGTAGTTGGGAAAATCCAATCACAAACTTTAAAACAAACATGAAGTTAATTCAGCGTTCTTTGGGAAAACGATAACATTCAAGAGTGAACAATTTTTCTTCCGCCCTAAAAACTCACTCCTCCGTTTTAAACGTTCTACCCACTATGTGAAATCTATTTTTGATAATTGAGGATGAATTTCATTTGGCTCTTTCCTCAAACTGAGTTTACATGAGCTATTTTCAATCCCACTGATGGTTCAGCAATTGATAATCTTACTAATTTATGACACTCTGATTTGGACAAGAAAGTATAACATGAATGTCGCATATGAGGGTTTTTTTCTTTCGTAATAGCTTTTACTATATACTAAATGTTTAACCGTTAACAAATTCGCAAAAGACCATTTCATGAAACCATGTTACAAATGAAGTGTAGAAAGTGATCAAAAATATATGGTGTCAGATGTGGGATTCGAACCCACGCCCACATTCGTGGACCAGAACACTCATTCCCACGAATGGGAAGGTATTAACCTTGAGTCTGGCGCCTTAGACCACTCGGCCAACCTGACATGACAACAAT
>NW_027267714.1:0-22266 GCF_963676685.1 Mytilus edulis
TGGAACAAATGCATGTATGTGGTATTATTGAAATTTAAAGTAGTTATTAATTTATTAATAGATGATTGATTTAATGAGTTTTGCTTTGTAGAGATGATCCATCAGAGATGCCTGTTATGGTAGCAGCTAACTCTGCAGCTGAATCTTGTAATATTACACCAAAGGGAGATAACTTATTTGCAGCAATAAAGTGAGTTTTACAAAACATAATTATTATATATAAGTTTTTAGTCTTGACAATTTGAACATTTTAATTAAGATTTGCCTTTATTTGCAGTTTTAAAAGTAGTGCGTATAAGGAAACTATCCATGTTTTCAGTTGTATACTTTGTTCGACTTTTCTTGTACATGTTAATTTCATTTTGCTTTGAAATGTTCTTGCTTTAAATTATAATTTTATGTAAAATCCTTGTACTACTAGCAATGCTCGGCTTTTCCAAATAATGTGTACAGGCAGGTTGGATTGGATTGAGAGGTACTAAATTTCAATGTATGGAACAAGGTTGTAGTGATTAAAATGCATTTAGAAGACAATAGTCAGATTCTATTTATCATGTTGATAGTTAAAGGGCCTTCTTACTATACTAAATACTTCTACCTAGAAAAGCCTTCACTGTTAAACATTATTACAGGAATTGTATAGATGATCAAATAAAAGCTAAAAGCACAGATGGTACAAAGAAGAAAAAGTTACAGAACATTCAGGATGAGGTTGTAGAATGGGCTAAGAAGAAGAAATACTCATTAGACCTGAAGTCTAAGGGAATGAAGGACCGTGACAAGAAGGTTGTGTGTAAGACGTTCCATGGTGCTGGTATTGTGGTTCCGGTAGATGATAATGATGTGGGTTATCGTCCTGTCCCAGAAACACCAGGTATGTACAGTATTGTGGTTCCGGTAGATGATAATGATGTGGGTTATCGTCCTGTCCCAGAAACACCAGGTTTGTACAGTATTGTGGTTCCGGTAGATGATAATGATGTGGGTTATCGTCCTGTCCCAGAAACACCAGGTATGTACAGTATTGTGGTTCCGGTAGATGATAATGATGTGGGTTATCGTCCTGTCCCAGAAACACCAGGTATGTACAGTATTGTGGTTCCGGTAGATGATAATGATATGGGTTATCGTCCTGTCCCAGAAACACCAGGTATGTAAAGTATTGTGGTTCCGGTAGATGATAATGATGTGGGTTATCGTCCTGTCCCAGAAACACCAGGTATGTACAGTATTGTGGTTCCGGTAGATGATAATGATGTGGGTTATCGTCCTGTCCCAGAAACACCAGGTATGTACAGTATTGTGGTTCCGGTAGATGATAATGATGTGGGTTATCGTCCTGTCCCAGAAACACCAGGTATGTACAGTATTGTGGTTCCGGTAGATGATAATGATGTGGGTTATCGTCCTGTCCCAGAAACACCAGGTATGTACAGTATTGTGGTTCCGGTAGATGATAATGATGTGGGTTATCGTCCTGTCCCAGAAACACCAGGTTTGTAAAGTAAAAAAACAAACTTAGACAGCATGAAATCTTAGTTTTGGAGAAATAATTTAGAAACCTTCCACCTAAAAATGTTTTAAAATAACCTTTTATCATGTTAATGAATTTGTATTGAAAGTAATTGAGGATAGGGACAATTGTCTGTTGATAAACAAATAAAAAACTCTTACAAGTTAACAAAAAATTGCTGAAAACAAGAGTGAATACAGCTAGCCCATCTTAAAAGTAAATGAAATTTTTTGTAGAATATACAAAGTCTGGTAAACTTGCCTCTGATGTCAAATATGTTGTTGTTTTGTACAAAATTCAATGAAGTCTATTTTAGTATTTTGTTTTGTTATCAGTATTAACCTTATCAGGAATAATGAAATGTTTGCATTTTTCATTGTTAAGTGTTTACTGCCTTATCCCATCTACTTTAAATGCCAGTGAATTATTTCTCATAGGACACATGGTACAATTTTTCTATACATTTGATATTAAGTCTATGTTATTTTTAGGTGACTTGAAGAAAATGATGAAGAAAGTAGCGGAGAGTAAGACAGACAAAGAAAGAGATGAAAACATGGACGCCATACAGGAATTAATTACATTAGTACAGTTTGCTAACGATGAATGTGATTATGGAGAAGGTTTAGAACTAGGCATGGACTTATTTTGTTATGGAGATAAAAGTTTCAGGTCAATGATGGAACATTTACTACCTCTAGCCTATCAGCTCCTCGGTCGGATCGAGTATGAACAGATTATAAAGGCACATCTCAAATCTCGACAGAAAGGGACAGATTTGAGTCAATTAGACTGATTTATTTATTATTTGTCAATCATAGCATCTTCATTGTAAAATAAAATTCATTTATAGTATTGTCAGTTATAATGTTAGATTTCTCCTCAATCAAGGGAGACATAAATTACAATGAAGCTAGTCTTGTATTTCATATCATCATCATGACCTCATCAGAAAGTATTCAAAGGATTGTCTGTTTGGCATTATACATCCATCCACAGTGTTAAAAGTGTTGTCAACTGACAAAATCTATATGGATGATTGTTACTTTGACCATGTAATCATATACGTTATAAAAAGTACTATAACTTGCTTGCGTATATTAGAGAACAACACAGATGGATAGTTCTCTATTCGCAATTATATATACCACTTACTTTATTTTCATATATAGTTTATATTTTGTTCATCATGTCATAGGTAACACCAGCTTTAAGCAAAGTTTTGTTTTAATTAAATGTTGAGTAAAGTATCAGTTGGGTCATGGTCCCTTAGTTTCTGGTAGATTTTGTGTTTCAGTTTTGATTTAAGCTGTAATCGTTTTGGATCTTTCTGTCAGGTAACTATGGTTCAGCTTCATATGTTAATAAGAGTGACATATCTAAAGCATAGGATTTTCATTTGATTGTTACTGTTAGTAATGACTGATTATTAAGTTTAACATGAATGTCATTGAAGTTCCCTCTGAATGTCTATTTATTAACAGAGAAGGTATTCTTCAAACAATACATATACATGATAAAGTATGGCTTTCATAGATTATTAAAAACTGCCAGTGGCCACTTAGTGTGAGAGTTTGTGGGTTGGAACCCCAGCAAGGTCAAACTAAATTCTTGAAAATTGATATTTGCTGACGCTCAGCATTTAGGAGTAAGCGAAAGGTATGGACTTAGAGTAAGTATATTTTGTCCAGGTAGAGAGTCACATCTACCTGCCAACCATTACATGTTAATCAAGTCTTGCAATTTGACCAGCAATATTTTTTAATGGTACAACAAGAATGCACACCCGATATATGTCTCATCTGCTTTACTTATAATTGAATTTATGTCAAACGTCTGTTATATGAAGGTTTTACTTCAAGTATCACATACCGTTACACTTAACATTATCAAGTCCATGAAAATGAGGTCAAGGTTACACAGGCAATTTTTTCCAACGTGATTTTAACATGAGAATCACGTGATATTCACGTTGTCCACACCACGTGAGTAGAACGTGAAACGAGCAGAAACGTAATAATCACGTTGTGAGCACAAACGTGACAAAACGTTGTTCACACGTGATATTCACGTTGTGTATAATGCCACATGATATCAACGTGATAATACAACGTGAAATTCACGTTTAATATATACCACGTGATATAAACGTGATAATACAACAGGACATTTATGTGAAGCAGCCATTGGAAAATATGAAATATTGTCTTTGTTGTACTTTTTGACATATCATGTTTTTCTTGGACATCTCTATTTGAAGATGATTCTCTGGTTCTTTGGTTCTTTATCTTAAAAGTAGGGTAAAAGTGATGTAAACATCAATAAATTGTCTTGTAGGTTATAACTGATTATCAGCTACCTCATATGCATGTTTAATGTACCTGTTATCATCCTGAATATGTATGTAATATTTGCAGCTGGATGTTAAGCATACATCAAAACTTAACTATAATTACAATATATTTTAATCCAAATCACGTTGTGTATAATGCCACTTGATATCAACGTGATAATACAACGTAAAATTTATGAAGACACATGGAACAATTGAAATATTGTCTGTTGCACTCATTGACGTCATTTTGTTCTTCGTCATTTTATTTTGGTTCTCAATTGAATTATTGTTAAACAGTTTTAAACCATCTTTTGATAATAAATGATTATTAGCTACCTGATATATGACACTGTGTGTGCAATATTTGCAGCTGGATCATCCATCAATGTATTGTACTTCAAATTATATTTTCTGGTTGTATTCAATGAAGTCCCATTAGTGGCTCTAATTATAGTTGTGTTCATGCTCTTTGGTCAGGTTGTTGTCTCTTTGACACATTCCCTATTTCCATTCTCAATTTAAGGAAACATTTCACACCTTTCTGGGTTTTTTTCATGATAAAGTCAAGTCATTTCAAATGACAGTTGCAACAAATATATAAAAAACAAATGTATATAAAACCACAATTCAAAATAGTCAAGCTAATTTTCAATTCAGACTCTGCAAGAGTTGTGTCCCTTTCAGGTTTATCAATAATCAATCTTTAAAATAACTAACCAAATCTGTTGGTGGATTAAATAAAATGTTTTAGCTCAAAATTGAAAAATGGTATATTTTTCCCTATAAAAGACATGCATTATAGAATAAAAGAAAAAAAACAACACTTTCCAGTATGACATTAAATGTATTCAAAATTAAGTGTCATATGATCGCAATATCTTTCTCTCTGTGTGTCTAAATCATCAAGTTTCTTCATCTGAAAAGAGAAATAAAGAAGTTCATTTACTATTTTAGTTTATCATTCAATTAAGCTGTATTGTATATGAAGCATACAGTTATCTCTATTATAATGCAAAACAAGTTCATAATTAAATTTCAATCATTATTTCGGTGTAAAATCTTCATTAAAGAAAATTCAGAGAAAAGATGTTATCTTCTTTGGTCCCTACACTAGGTGACGTATTAGGTATGCTTTTGGCTTCAAACATAAACACCGGGTATTTTCTGGCTTCTGTGCCGCTTTAGATGATGTAATAAAGTTTGATAAAAAGTAGAAAGTTAGGTGCAACATTTGAGTTTTTTTGCTTATTAATGTGAAAATTACATGTCAATGAATTCAGCAATTCAAAATGTCGGCTTCCTTAGTTACAGAAAAGGAGATTGAGAATTTTCTGCTAGCTGTCATCCAATCAGAATCATTGATACAAAATAATTGCATTAGAAATATCTATTTATTATAAAAATAACAGGTATGCAAATACATTTTTGCTTTGTTTGTACTTAAATTAATATACAAAAAAGCCATTTGTTACCCGACTTCCATGTTAAGCAAGCGGTAATATGAATATTTATATTTCCTAACCAGTTTAATTATGTTTTCTTCGCTGTCCCCGTTCCAACAACTTACATCTTTTTAGACTTTTATAAATTAGAGACAATGATAAAAGATTTAAATAAACTAAAATTTCTTTTAACATTTTTTTAAAACCACCTTTTTTTATCTTTTTTTTCATTGTTCAAAATCAATAATATTATAAAAAACATACTTGTAAACTTTATCACTATGTTTAAACTATATAACTTAATTTGAAAGAATACCTCGAATAGTCCATTGGCCAATTACCGATTTCATTCTGTTATTTCACACTTTTTAAACAAATTAATTCCCTTTGTCAATCTTGGACTCAGATTCTATGCAAAGTATAATAAATCAAAAATAATTTCTGATGTCGTAAGTATTTACATTTGAAGCTAAACAACAAATAAATGTATTATTAAAAAAATTCAAAAGCTTTTAAATTACTTACAGTAAGCACAGGTAAATTTGCTCTTTCTGCTAGCTCTACATTGTCAATGAAAATTATTGTCCCTCCTAAGTGAGACAACTTAAAAAGAAAGTTTCTACTACAGGATCAATTATGGGAATTGGCAAATGGACTATTGTAATAAAAAAGTTTTGTAGGAATAATCCAAATAAAAGTTTTGTGTAATTTTCATATTGGACCCATAAAATATCCATTTTGTAATCTTACCTATGCTAATATGGCCCGGTATCTAACAATCCTCTTTTCCTCACGGTCTTTAAGAGTTAGGTCTTTTTGGGGCTCTTGGTTGCTATTATAACGGTTTTCGTAGTCTTTAAATTCTTTAAAAAACCTGCAACCAAGAGACCCTTTCTGTTCAGCAGGAATTTTCCGTAACAACTTCCTTTCATGTGCGAAACATCTCTACAAAACAAATTACACATATTAAAGTCAAAGTTTAAACAAAGTGTTGTAAAAATTGTACCAACTCTTTTGATATTCATGATGACTTATACAGTACTTAATTAGTACTAGAAATTTAGGTACTACAGATTTTTGGTTACTATCGTTATATTTTCAGCATTTTGAAAGTTTTTCTATTTCAAATCTCTTAAAATAATGATTTTCAAACATGGAATATTGTATCTTGACCTATGATGGTTTACTTTTATAAATTGTTACTTTGGCGGAAGTGTTGCATTGGCACTCATACCACATCTTCCTATTTCTATACGCAAGTTTTATATAATTAAAACTAGTCATTTTGTTATAAACAAAAACATTTGCCTCATTTTGTCAAGCCTTAGGTTTCGGTTGAAAAAGCAAGACAGAGTGATCCTTCATTTCATCAGTGGTGGCGCCAGGGTCCACAAATGTTCACTATGTGGTTAAAGTTTTTGAAATTTTAATAATTTTCTTCAACTCTCCTGGATTTCTACAAAACTTGAACAGAAGCTAATGTTGATGATCATAATTTAAGACAGTATTCGGAAATAAATTTTGAAAAGATAAAATCAAGTTTTTCCTTATTTAAATTTAATAGTGAGTAAATAGTTTTCTTTTCATATGGAAACATTACAATTACTCTGTTGTTAAAGTTTGTCAAACATTCTTTCTTATAAAACTATCCTAAATTTGTAGCAACAAGAATGTGTCCATAGTACAAGGATGCCCCACTCACACTATCATTTTCTATGTTCAGTGGACCGTGAAAATCGGGGTCAAAACTTTAATTTGGAATAAAAATTAGAAAAATCATATCATAGGGAACATGTGTACTAAGTTTCAATTTGATGTAACTTTAACTTCATCAAAAACTACCTTGACCAAAAACTTTAACCTGAACTTCGCACTATCAGTTTCTATGTTCAGTGGACCATGAAATTGGAGTCAAAACTATTATTTGGCATTAAAATTAGAAAGATCATATCATGGGAAAAATGTGTACTAAGTTTCAAGTTGATTGTTAAAATTTTGTACTTTTTCTTCTGTATTGTACTTATAAATAGATTTAGTTTTTCTGCCAGCTAACATTTATGCATACAGTCTGCAGTTAAATTTTTAAAGCATTTGTTAGGTTCATAAACTATCCGATTCTATGGATTTACAGCAAAAGTAGGCAAGTCTCTAGGTTCCGCAGAACCCTTACAATACATTTTATTTTTTTTTAATTTGAAATTTCATATGACTTCAAGTTAATTTATGCTTAATTTTTTTTAGTTAACAAATTGTTTATATACATAAACTTACTAGATGAGCTGTTAGTAGAATTGTGTCTCTTCCCAGGTCTGGCTTGAAACGTCCAAATAGGTGTCTTGCCAACCTGGGAAGGTCCATTTCTCCAGGGTCTTCTCCTGTTTCACTGAGTAGCTGTAAAAAGTTATAAATTGTATTATGCTCCATAACAAGATTTCAGAGAGCAATTTAAAAAAAAAAACATAATTCAAATAGAATGGTGAATGTGTCGTTGGGAAACAGCTATAGATATTGCCCCAGCTTGCATATCATATAAAGTTATTAAGTGACACAAATGAAGAACATAAAAGTGACTCTACCCAAATTTGTACTTGGAACTTTGTTGTCATATTAATTAGTCTTGTGTGTAAGTTTCATAGAATTTGCTTAATGTAAACTTAATTTAGAATACAGAAACGAAAAAGTCAGTATTTTTTCATTTGTCAGGGGACATAACTCTAGAAAATCAAACTTGATCTGTATTTTGTGGTAATTAGCATTGTGTACAAGTTTTTACCAGTTTGTCAGGATTTCTTGATGAGTTCTTTTTTAACAAATGTAAATTTTAGAAGTTACTTTATTATCTTCTTATAAATTTTTGTGCATTATTATTTTACCTTGATTTTGACTTGGTTCCTGAAATCTACAAATTTCCTATATGCAAAGGAGAAACAAGATTTCAGGACCAAGTCAGAATCTTGTTTTACATCATAGGTCCTCCTGTACTGTAGGATCTTTCTCTGAAAAAAAAATATAACATTTCATAGCTTGCATCTTTTATTAGCAAACTGGTTCCATAATATTTTTTGTTTTGTTATACCCTTGACATTAATGTTTAAAGTGACTTACTCACCAAAAGTTTCCTGTATTCTAATTACTAAATTAATAGTTCACTGTAATATGAATTATAATGCAATTTGTATGTAACATGGCTACGCGTCGCCAGTAAAACTGCATTTGCGACCGTCAAATCTACAATTGACGGTGGCAACTCTTCAACTACAGTACTGTTATTCCTTAAATATATTGTACTTAGTTATATAGATTTACCTTCAATTCGTCGTCTGTTTCCCTGACAAACAGCTCTGTGGAAAACATTTTCCTAAGGTATGCCAAGAAAGGTTTCTACAAAAACCAACATATAATTATAATGTGTATTTTAGAAGATGTCACAACAAAATCATGAATTATAAAAGTGAGACCTAATCACCTCAACACTTTAAACATAATCTTCAAAGCAGTGTAAGGGAGGTAATTTAAATTATGAGGTAATTCAAATAATGTTTTCCTCCCTTACAGTACTATGCTTTTAAATTATGTTTTGAACTTAAATGAGTATCTATTAACCAGAACACCCTTGTTTTCCCCCTATATCTAAATCATCATAACCTCAAAGCCAATTTTTACCATCCTTTTGCACAGTATGGAAACTTTTCAGAGTGATCCATATATTAACACCCTTCCACAAGTTATTATCTGGAAAACTATAAAATGCTTATTTGGGCACCTTATTGGCACTTATTTCCAAATCTGTTAGGAACATAAACCCCAAAATCAATCCTACACTTTCTTTTCAAGTCATAAATCTTGTGTTTAATTTCTTTGATTTCCATTTACTTATACTAAAGTTATTGTCCGTACGCTTGTGTATCAGTCTTGCATGAATAGAAGTAGTTCCAGAAACATGGTTTATCGAAGTGTAAACTAAGAGAAAATTTCTAATTGACCAATCCAATTCAAGTATTTATAGATATATATGCAAATTATATCAGAATTATTGTCAGTTAATCAACATTTTAAAATTTTATAGTATAAGAAAAACAGACCAAAACACAAAAACTTAAATATAACCACTGAACCATGAAAATGAAGTCAAGGTCAGATGACACCTGTCAGCTAGACATGTACGCCTTACAATCATTCCATACACCAATTATAGTAGACCTATTGCATATAGTATAAGAAAAATAGACCGAAACGCAAAAACTTAACTATAACCAATGAAGCATGAAAATGAGGTCAAGGTCAGATGACACCTGCCAGTTGGACATGTACACCTTACAGTCCTTCCATACACCGAATATACAACACCTATTGCTTATGGTATCTGAGATATGGACTTGACCACGAAAACTTAACCTTGTTCACTGATCCATGAAATGAGGTCGAGGTCAAGTGAAAACTATCTGACAGGCATGAGGACCTTGCAAGGTACGCACATACCAAATATAGTTATCCAATTACCTATAATAAGAGAGAATTTAACATTACAAAAAATCTTAACTTTTTTTTCAAGTAGTCACTGAACCATGAAGATGAGGTCAAGGACATTGGACATGTGACTGATGGAAAGTTTGTAACATGAGGCATCTATATACAAAGTATGAAGCATCCAGGTCTTCTACCTTCTAAAATATAAAGCTTTTAAGAAGTGAGCTAACACCGCCGCCGCCGTAGGATCACTATCCCTATGTCGAGCTTTCTGCAACAAAAGTTGCAGGCTCGACAAAAATTGACTATAAAGGGCAATAACTCTTTAAGGGGTCAACTGATGATTGTGGTCATGTTGACTTATTATTAGATCTTAATTTGTTGAACATTATTGCCGTTCAAAGTTTGTCTCCATCTATAATAGTATTCCAGAGAATAACAAAAAAACAAAAAAATCTTTAAAAAATACCAATTAGGGGGCAGCAACCCAACAACCAGTTGTCCAATTCATCTGAAAATATCAGGACAGATAAATCTTGACTTGATAATCAATTTTAGCCCGGGCAGATTTTCTCTTAAATGCTTTGGTTTCAGAGTTATAAGCCAAAATCTACTTACATGTATTACCCCTATGTTCTATTTTTACCCATGGGGGTCATCTTGGTTGGTTGGCCGGGTCACATTTTCTTAACTAGATACCCAAATGATGATTGAAGCCAAGTTTTATTGAATTTCTAACCAGCAGTTTCAGAGGAGAATATTTTTATAAAAATTGACAGATGACAACAACGAACGACAATGAAGGACGCCAAATCATCCTTAAAAATTTCAAAATAAACTATGGTCTATTATGATATTTTATCTTGTGTTTTTCTATGTTGTGATGTTATGCTATTGTTTCAGAAAAAGGGAGAAGGTTTGAATCCATTAAAACATTTAATCCCGCTGCAAATCAGTTTTGGAAAAAGGGAAACGGGGATGTGAAAAAAAAGTGGGGGTTTAAATTTTTCTCATTTCAGATTTCATAAATAAAAAGAAAATTTCTTCAAACATTTTTTTGAGAGGATTAATATTCAACAGCATAGTGAATTGCTCAAAGGCAAAAAAAAAAAGTTCATTAGACCACATTCATTCTGTGTCAGAAACCTATGCTGTGTCAACTATTTAATTTTAGATTTAAAAAGTTTGAAGAAGAAATCTTTAATTGATTTGTAAAATCTTGACATTTGTTTTGTGTAAAAAAAAACCATGTAATGTCAAAAATTTGATCACAATCCAAATTCAGAGCTGTATCACACTTGAATGTTTTGTCCATACTTGCCCCAACTGTTCAGGGTTCGACCTCTGCGGTCGTATAAAGCTGCGCCCTGCGGAGCACCTGGTTTAAAATTGTTATTTGGATGGAGAGTTGTCTCATTGGCACTCACACCACATCTTCCTATATCTATGGAGCTTTATACTTTCACTTTACCTCCACAGCAGATCCATCAACATTAAATGTTGGCACTGGAATTTCTTTAAAATTCACCTGCTCCTTTAATTTGGTAAGCTCTTCCACTGCAATTTTCAAAAGTTATTCTACATTAATATAGAAATACTACAATATAGACTCTTGAGTCTTTTCCTGGTTATGATATATATATTATTTTTAGTTCTTTAAATGATAAAATATTATGTATATCATACCTTCTTGCTTATAATTAGTTAAGGTATGTGTCAGGAAGTGCACTTGTCATATTATATATAAGATACCGTGTAAAGTATATAAGATAATATTATTAATTCGTATATTTTAACAAATTTGATTCGTTTAGGGATAGTCACATGTTAAACTATATTTCCGAAGGTAGAGAGAAAACGGCGGATAGCAAAAAGCATATTGACCTGCAAAAAGCATATTGCACGGTTATTTTTAGAATATCTAAAAACCGATATACTTGGTGACGTCATGTAATGAATTTCAGGATATTGTTTAACGTTTTGAAACACATGATATCTATGATCGATTATTTGACGAAAAAAATCTTCGAATACATGTACATATATAAAAAAAAAAAAAGTAAATGAAATAACAACTAATATGTTGTTATTGTCAAGCACGGGGGGTGGGGGGGGAGGGTGGGGGGGTGGGGGGGGTAACTTCAATATTTTTTTGGTAGGGGTGTGCCATTTTTGCCTCAAAAAACGTACCCATTTTAATATAACATTCACTGAAATTCAGTACCTATAGTTATATAAATATTTAAGAAAGAATGACCTATACTTATATACAATATTTAAAATATATATGATATTTTTAAATGTCAAATACTTCCATGCAGAAAGGTGCACATTTAATCAGATTTGAAGAAGAATAGATTGAATTTATATATGATATGTAGATCATACCCAAATCAATATACAGTTATCAAACGTGAAGGCATTTTGATATAGGATGTCATTAAAAAAGCTCGCAAAATTATGACCCATATTTTTGGCACATCCTCGTATACCTATTAATAGGAAGTTATCCCCCCCTTCCCTGTGTTGTAAAGGAGACAATGTAATATCTATAAAATTCCAACAAACCTAAATGACGATTTTGATACAAATATGGTCGGAAATTAATAATATAACAAATATAGCCTTTGTATGAGGTCAATATACTTCTTTCAGGTCAATATATCCTTGTATCGACCTCATACAAAGGCTATATTTGTATAATATATATAAGATATATATAGAGAATAATACATGGCAAAATCTGTATCATATGTCGTATCATCCCGAGACATCAATATCAGCCCAAGGGCCTAAATTAGGGTTTGAAAGAAACTGTTGTATAATGCTGTCTTTATTCTACCTTTATAGCTATAATATATATATATATATATGATTCTTTTTATAGTACATACATATCCTTTTCAGCATTCCATAATTTTGTTTGCAACATTTGCAGTCACATCCATTTTGATTTTCTGTCCCATCATTATCATCCTGTGGCTGTACCTCTGGCTCTCCTGAATCAAACAGATCATCCTGACTATGGTCAGGTTCAGTTTGCTGACTGTCCTGAAGATAATGATAAATTTCATAATTTCATGACATTAAACTGTTACAGAAAATTTCACATGGTTAGCGATTGATATTTATGACCCACCTACGATAGCAGAGGGGCATTATGTTTTCTGGTCTGTGGGTTCGTTTGTTCGTTCGTCCGTCCATCCTACTTCAGGTTAAAGTTTTTGGTCGAGGTAGTTTCTGATGAAGTTGCGGTTCAATCAACTTTAAACTTAGTTCACATGATAAGAAATCCATAGTATTTTAATTTCACTCATATATATATCATTGTTAGTCTTAAAAAGTACATGTATATTAAACATGTTAAAGTTACTATATGTTTTTAATTTTTCAGGGTCAATCTTGTCTTACTATTGTAATGCAGTTGGTTAAAATTAACCCTCAGGAATTAGATTGTTATAATGATGATAGGCAAAATAGTACAGGGTAAGTATTTATCAATTATGGACTATTGACCGGGTTATTTTGTTATTCCCGGAACTGTTCAGATTATATTGGCTGAGGTCAAAGTCACAGATGTAATATAATACACAGGTCCTTAAACAGATTATTGAAAAAAAATACTTAATTTATAAATTAGGAGATAACTGTATTGTATTTTAATCTCTGACGGCATTAATTGGGGATTTAAAAAAGATATAGACTTGATGTTACTTAATTTTTTATACCCCCATTTTAATCATACCACCGCTTTAAATAAGGTGAGCGTATACTAATTTACATCTGTCTGTCCATCCGCCTGTCCTTCCATCACTTTGTCCTTCCCATTGATATTTTCTTCAGGAATTACAATGCAAAGAATTCTGAAATTGGGTTTGAGGGTTTATCATAGGTCAGCTGTACTGGGTGATGCGTTTTCAGGTTCATCTCTCAACAACTTCCTGATTACCAAACACTTGTATGATTTTACACATGATAACCAAGTTCAACTTTTCCATCACATTTTTCTACAAAACTACACTTGAGGATTTCTGAGATTTGGTTTAAGGGTTTGGACAGCATTGATTGGCAGGCATTAGGTAAAATTCACAACATATAGTGTGAAAGTCATATTATAGTGCAATTATAATTGATTACTACAGAAAATAAATTAATGTTGGTTTTTTTTTAAATAGCATTTGTTTGATAACTGGAAATATGGTGGAATATCCAATAGATGAATGTGAATTGATGGATCTGGCAATAATTGAAAACATTTCATTCATGAAAAAAATTAATGGAGATTACATAAACTGCACTCAACAGGTAATTAGCAGTCCCCATTTTTAATCATTTGATATTCTGATAAAAAGCTGCGAGAGAGTTGCTGCCTTATTATTTCTATCTTGTGGCTTGTGGAAAGACAAGCATGACATTTAGACAATATAAGTATAGTGTCTTGAAATATGAAATTTATTTGTATGAGGCTTAGAAACGGGGAAAATGCGAGGTTCTACCTGAAAATTATACTGAAATCGATAAAAAATATAAAAAAATTAAATAAAATATGTAAAAAATTCATTGACTACAAAAAAAAAAAGATATGATTGCCATGTTGAGACAACTCTCCACAAGAGACCAATATTACACAGATATTAACAACTATTCTATAGTTTACCGTACGACCTTCAACAACAAGCAAAGCCCATACCGCATACTCAGCTTTAAAAGGTCCCGAACTGACAATGTAAAACAATTCAAACCAGAAAACTAGAGGCCTCATTTATGCCCAAAAAAAATGAACAACAAACAAATATGTAACACATAAACAAACAACAACCACTGAATTACAGGCTCCTTACTTGAATGTTCATAACATACTAAATGTATGTTCATATTGAAATTGATAGAAAACCAAAAAATGGGAATATTGTAAATAAAGGAAGAGGGATAGAAAAAAGCATTTTCCTGTCCCCATAAGAGGAGGGATATGACCTTTATCAGGACTCAGGGATCGGGTTGTTTTTAAAATCGGGATTTCCCCTTTCAGGATCCGGGATTTCCTTTTTTTTTCAATTTCGGGACCTCAGGATTTTGTTTTTTAACCCCGGAATTTCAGGATTTCATGTTTTAAAGCCAGGGAAGGCGGAATTTCTGGATCAGGACCCCTCCTATCCCCCTCCAATAACATGACTTATGATATTTTTGCTGAAATTTTCCAGTCCTTTATGGTTTACAAAATTCTTCCAACAACACTTTACATACTTTAAACTACGCTCTGAATGCCTGCGATTTCGTGGGTGTGTTCTAGTTATAATGATAATGAAAACACCAATTATGCTTAAATTTTATTCTTTTTATAAATGTTTTATAGGATAGAGATTTAATGCTAGAGGTTTCGCCATTTAAAATCAGCAATCTTCCAGTTGTTACAGTACCAATCAACATATTTATTGATGACACATCTGCCAACAAGTCCAGAAGATGGGATGCCTTGCATTGCATACAAACACAGTTAGCAGGAATACCACTTAAAGATAAACAAAGAAATAGAAATGTTATGGTGCTAGGTACCTCTGACAAGGTTGCTATACTGGATATAGCTAAACCTATTTGTGATGATATCCTGTCTCTAAAGAGGTATAGAATTTCCAACATCTGGTGTATATCAAAATGATACTTAGGTTACCAGATAAATAAATTATTAAAGTGATCATTTTAAGTAATTAATGTAAATCATGATCTAACTTCAGTATTATGTCAAATCAATGTGATAAATGTCAGTTTTTTTAATAGATTAACTATGTTTTACTGTTTAAGAAAGTAAAATATTTTATCAAATAATTTGTATATTAACAATAATTAATAGTTTACACAAACTTTTTGTAAAGCAACACATTCTGTGTATTTTATATATAATATTCTGTATAATAATTAAATTAGTTGTATAAATAGTTTACATTTGTTTATTAAAAGCTCTGGAATTAGAGGATTTGATGCCATGACCAAAGAGAACATTATGATAACATCAGATGTAAACTGTATAATTGCTGATTACAACTGTGTCAGTCTTGTTTGCAATCATCTGGGACCATCCGCAAATAAGTTCTGTCCTAAGTGTATGGTAAGATGGTATTTTTATGACTAGGAAGAATTATTTTTATGCCTGGATATATATTGTTAGCTTTTTTTTTTAACTTAAGTTTGCCTCAACCAAATGCCATGAAACTTATGAAAACTTATTATTTACACAAAACACAGATCAATTTGGAATTTTAGAGGCATCACGTAAAAAGTTTTAAAGTTATACGCTTTACAAGTAGAAAAATATATATAACATTAATGAAGGAAATAAAAGCTTTATTTTACACTGTTTGAAGATGAAGCAGTTAATTCAAACATGCCTGACATACTTTTTTAGATTTCTACTAGTTTTTGTTGTTGTTGGGGTTATAGATTCATTTCATATTATGGATATCAAATGAGAGTTTTTAGATTTGCATTGTCTTAATTTTTAGATATTCTTTAAAAGTTTCATTTCATTTTTCAGGCAGATAGTTCAGATCCTTTGAGTTTTGAATGGGAAAAACGTACCCCAAATAAAACTCAAAGAACAATAGAGCACATAAAAATAGCAAGAAATAAGGTAGAGATCAGGAAAGAAAATGGAGTGAAAGAACATACTAATTGTTTTTGGGAAATAATCAATTGTCATAAGTAAGTACAGTTTATAAACAAAGTTTCTGCTTTGTACCTTAAGGATGTACTTAGATGAGGTTAGGTTAAAATTAATAAATTAAGAAGTTAAAATTGATACTATAAGCTGGTAGAACACTCTTTCCGGATAAAAATAAGCTAAAAATATTGATAATCATGGACCTCCTTTTTTAAATATTTTAGATTTGAAATATGGCGGGAAAAGGCTGACTCAGATAGTATTTGGGTCTCAAAACCAAAGAAAGAAAATCAAGAATCTTCTAAAATTTTGGTGAATGACCTTTCATGAGCTAATAAATCTTATATTAAAAAATAAATGGGTGTTATGGGGCAAAATATTTTACATTGTATTGTATGGAAAAACACCAAAAAGTTCGAACTTTTGACGCAAATTCCAAAACCTCACCTAAGTACATCCTTAAGGGGCTCGCGGGTCTAAATATTTTTTTTTTTTATCTAATACAGGATTTCTCTATATTTTTCTATAAATGAACTTTATCTTATACTTAATAGAAAAATGAAATAAAAAAATGGGGTCACCGTTCATTTACGCTCACAATCTGCCTTCGGAAGAAGCATACATTTTTGTTGATGTCCTTTTTTCTGTTGAACTAATAGGAGAGAAAACGGTAATATCGAAATAAAAAAAGAACTAAATTACAGAAATCGCTCAAATTTTACAGTTATTTAGTTTATGTACAGCTTATTTGAAAACAACAATAAAAAATATAGGTCACCGATAACTTAAAAAAGATAATTCAATTTTAATCCCAAAAAATGGCATTTTTGCAACAAAGGGAGATAATTTGAAGCTTTTTCAATGATATCTACATTTTAAAAGTCACCTAGGGTCAACACAAATTGATTTTTTGGAATGATTTACTCATAAGCAAAAAATAAACTGAAAATACCATAGCTTAAAATAAAAAGACACATCCAAAGGTTCATTTTCATTTATCCAACTTTTTAAAATTTTAGGTTGTTAAGGTAAAAAAAAAAGTTGGATAGATGAGATCAAAGGTAATCAAGAACAAAGGGTTTTCAATTAGAGTTTGGGTTGAATGATAGATGAAAAATAAGACTGAAAATTATACCCTAATTTATTTTTCTGTAGTATTAATAAGAAAAGCATGTTAAAATGTGCAACTAACATTTAGTTAATGTAATGTTATTCATTTGAAAGTATTTTAAAGTTTTTTAACCATTAATTAAAATGTGAACTGGATAGAAAAATATCAGTTGCACTTTTATTCATGAAGAGATTTGTCAATGAGATAAAGCTTTTTTGGTGTAATAGATCCTGTTCATTCGTTTTTTTCTGTTCTTCTGACCAATTGATCCAAATGAGACAAAATATAAGTTGAATACGTTTTACTACACAAAGACTGAACAGAACAAAATTCAAACAATAATATATAGGTACCACTTATAGTCGCATTGACATCCTCTCTTATGATTATTCCGTTTGTGTTATTTTGGGAGAAAAACGAGCTAGCTTCCCTTGGCCAGAGGTCAATAAAATTTCTGCAGCAGTACCTAAAGTGTGGGCCAGGTGAGCTAAAAAGTTGGATAAATGAGAAGACGCCCATCCAAACAACATGTTAAGGGGTCATAAACCTTAAATATTTAAACAAGGCTTTGGAGATATTAAATAACCTTTGAAACATTGATTGCCATATTCAATAAAAAAACAACCCAGTAGAATGCTATACCCTATGTTATATATAATGATGTTCAACTGATTTTTCCATTTGTAGAGACACTCCAACTGGATTACTCCATTTCATGTATTTGGGTTTAGTAAAACATCTCGTGCAGGTAAATATAAAATAATTGGATGGTATATACAAAACACAACTTGACAAAACTTTTTCACATTTAGCTGTTGGTTTTATATTAATTATTTTTTTTTGTCTATGACCACATTTTTTTATGTTTATCTAATCACATGACTAAAGTATGTCTATGGGTTGATAAAAGAAAATAACGTCAGCCGATTAAAAGACGCGCTACATCCCAAATTAAATTATTAATATATAATAACCATTATTATTATAAGAATTTGAATTTATTTTCCAAAACATTCCAACAAGTGACATATGACAGACAACACATTTATTCTCAAATCTTTCACATTTCTTTAGTCATTAGTTGAATAAAGTTTGATAAACATCGGTTTTATGTTGTTGTTTTTAAGGTGAAAAAGTTATAGTTTTAAAATAATTTAATACTTTTATATTTTTTTTGTATGTATAATTCTAAATCTTTTGAGTTACTATACTTCAATAATTATAAGTGTATCTTAGTGAGTGCATTTACTTCTTTTGCAGTTATGTTTGACAAAACTTTCAGAGCAGCAGAAAGAAAAATTAGAACTGCATCTTAATAGTTTAAACTTGACTTCTTTTCCTTACCCTGTGAATGGGAAATTCATTAAATATGTTGACAGTCGACAAGGAAAAGATTTAAAACATATGTAAGAAATATTTGATATACATTGTTATTGATTTTTTTATAATGTTTCAACCTTTCACTTTTATAGTTCATTACAGTAAAATTTTGTAAATGCCACTATCAGCCCTCTTTGCTTAATCATGGTAGCCAGCTTATAATTATCCAGAACACTGGCAAGACTTATAAATTAAGATGGGAGTCAAATTCACAGAAATTTTTGTGTCATTCCTTTTAAGAAACTATAAATTAGAGTTATTTTATATTTGATAGCAAGTGTTGCTTAATTTTAAGTAACTAAATACTAAGTACTTTATTAGGGAAATAATTTTTGAACTAATTTATTGTCCACAGTTCAACTTCTTTTGACTTATTGCAGGTGCAGGTGGCATTTTTTAATATGGAGTATGTCCGTCTTCCAATGAAATACCTACAAGCAATATCAGCCTTAGCAATGGTAATTTTCTATGTAACATGGAAATTATTTTTATAAGGTTTTATGATAAGGAATGAAAATAAGATATCTATTGGGACTGACTACCAACCAATCAAAATGTTGCATTCTTATATATTTCAGAAAATATTCAGTAGGATATATTTGTTCAATAATCTCAATAACTATCATCATATGTCATATTTAGATAAGCTTGATTTTGCAGCTTGTATGTTCATAAATTAAGGAAAAGGGAAGGTTATTGTACAACATAAGGAACATATCCAATATCATCTGTGAAACCCTTATTCCATAACGGTCAAGCAACAAGTGATGGCCTCGGTAAAATATACGAAGGAATGATTTCAACTTCACCATTTTGAACATAAAATGAAGTAGATGTGGTATGATTGCCAACATCTCTCCACCATATATCAAATAACATAGAAGTTGACAAAAAATGTATGGACCTCAACAATGAGGAAATTCCACATGACACAGTCCTGTCGAAATTACTGATATGTATACATTTTAAAGGAGATTTCACCAACTTTCTGATATATACATTTATAAAAAAATGAACTTGGTGTATAAATTTTGAATAAGTTTTGATAAAATCATACTTACTATAATGTGGTTATAGTCATAAAAAGTATATTGTATGTGTTTGAGTTGCTTTCTTTTTTTTCAGATGTCAAAACACATTCACACTACAGAAGGTACTGAAACTGTAGATAAAGACATAAAGAACTACATTGCCATAATAAAAGAGAAAATACCAGAGCTTTCCAGTAAAAAAAAGACTCATCTGTGTATGCACTTGGTTAGTTGAGATAGTATCTATAAATTAATAAAAGTAACTTAGTTGTCCTCAGTGAACAATATTCATTGGGATATGATGGATGGGAAAAAAAAATTTAAATTGTAATTTTGCCTCATGAATGAAAAGTTTTATTGAGTAATGCAATTGCTTAAGGAATAACATGTGATGTGCAGTTAGCCAATCAGAATTACATATTATAGTGAAACATACATCTAATGTAATTATTATATTATGTAATTAGACTCTATGTTAAAATTAATACAATTTAATACAGTGTATCATTTAATATCTGTAGATTGATGATATTAAAGAACATGGATGTTTATTGGAATACTCTGAAGATGCATTCGAAAAAAACCATGGGCTCATTAGATCAGAAATATTTATACAAAATCAGTTGGCAAAAAGTAGAGATACAGCAGCACAATTTAGCAGAAATGCCATTCTGGAACACATCATTAGTGGTGGTTATTTCTTAGATAACAACAACTGGTATGTAGAATCGTGCGTTAATGCTTTGATTATTTTTTGCCGTATAAGAATTCTAATATGAAACCTGTTTTAAAATGAAGATTAAAATGTGTTTCATGTCTCATTTTTAGGTATCATCCAAGTCAAATTTCAAGTTTTCATTACATTAGTAAGTTAATGCTTTGGTTTGCTATGAATTAGACAGTTAAAAAATTTCAACCAATTTTACATGAACCACAAAAATATGATTTGCCGACTTTTTGAAATGTTCTGGATCCACTACTGGTTGGTAAGTCAATTAGTCCAGTTTTTACAGCAATAAATTTCTTTAAAAATTGGTCTAATCATGTATCAATTATTATGAACTATCAGAATTATCTCATTTAAGCAAATGACAGTTTTAGTAAACAGCTGAATGAATACAGTTGAACTAAGCTGTATAGAATCAAGTGATTAACAAATTAAGAAAAGTATATGTAAGAATTCTTGTCATAGTAGGTTATATAGTGATGGTTTACTGATATAAGAGGTCGCTAACATGACTATACCAAAATTGCATCTATTTTGACAGTTTTTTCCACCTAAATGTCTTTTTAAGATTCAGACGAAAATTTCCTTTCTTGGTTTGTTTTGTAGGGAAGACCTTTTTAATTTTATAGGTTCATCAATATGATTTTTAATCGGTATTTTTTCATAGGAAAATGGACTTGATTGACCTCCGAACTATTCATGATTCCATTATGAGGAGTCTCCTGAAATTGAACCAATGCTCTAGTTCACATCATTAAAAATCAAATAACAAATGTTTTATTTTATTTTTTCATATATTAAGTAGAACCATATTAATAAGGTGTCTTTGTAAGAATTGTTGAATTGTTAAATATATTTTTATTTAAGGATTCAAGCCAGTCAACAAGTCCAAAGTTTTGGAAGGGTTAATATTGTGGAGAAATTTATGGGAAAAGGGAACGAGACAAAGGGGAAATTCACCCTATCAAAACTTGAAAAGAAAGACAATCTACAGGTAAATATACTGCAGCTGTGCTATTTGAGCAGTCAAATTGCATTGACTGTATATTCATATGTCATATACAGTCCATGACAGTATATCACCTTGTTTATGACGTTGACAATGGGTTTCCGTAGAGTTTTATTTATGACGTCAATAAAACATACAGGTTCGCGGAAATTTAACGTCGTCCGCTTCAAATTAAGAAATGACGTTTTTTACCCAAAATACTTCATTCAGAACATTTTTAAGAGTTGCAGTATATAAAGAATAACCATACATTGTCTTGAAATATCAATTTGTTATTTGTTCTCGGCTCGAAACAGGTAGAAATGCTTGGCACAGCCTCGCTTTCTACCTGTTTCTAAGCCTTGTACAAATAACATTGATATTTTGAGACAATGTATGGTTATTCTATATATTTATAGTTGTATGATGAAATCACTATTAAAATGGTTTGATAGTCATAAAAGTTAAAATGTCAAAAATTCCTTACAGTGTCAATATGAAGAATAGAAGATCGAGGCTTGTCAGATTTACATCAAACTGAAATACACTTATTTTCTCAAAATATTTTTGAACATAATTGGTTCCTGATCAACATAAAATGTAACTCTGCCATTCCA
>NW_027267715.1:0-16028 GCF_963676685.1 Mytilus edulis
CGTACGGACCGCTAGACCTAGACTATTAAAACAGCTCATTTTATACTCTTTTTATGCTTTTTATCCACTTCTCTTTGTGTTCAGAGTTCACAAATGAGTAAAAGCACATGAAATAAATACCACAAACACAAATAGATATCAGAAAAAAAATTGTCAGAGAAAAATTAAGGATGCTGATTTTGCAAAAATATTGAAAAAAGTGAAAAAAGCTACTTTTTGGGCATATTGGCTGAAAAGTGACTTTTTTTTACAAATTTCTATCAAATAAAAGTGGAAATCATTTCTTCTCCTATAGTTTGACAAATCATATACCAATAGATCATTCAGAGAAGTTGTCAAAATATAAATTCAAAATTTGCTGAAATGCACCTCTTAGGCCCGAGACCACAATTAATTCCTCTATTAGTTCTTTATAACGTTTTGTCTCATAAAAAAAAATTGAACTGTTCTTTTTGCCAAATTTTTTGTGTGTGTAATGTACAGTACAAGTCCAAAAATATGTCCAAGTTTCAGAAACATTGCATGTTTACAACTTACAAATTTAGCCAATACACATCCATACCCCTATGGACAAGTCAAGAGATGTTCCGAAAACTGTAAATATCACCTTTTGCACCTGACCTAATCACTCTTTCCATATCAAAATCAGTTAAAAATAAAACATCTAAAAAATTATTTTCACCTCTCTTCTTTCATTTCCACCTTATAAAAGGCTAAGAAATGTTTGAGAAAAGGAAAGAAAAAAATTTAAAGAAGAAATACACTTAAATTAAGGGAACTATATTCGTGAACAACGAAAAGCGGGGTCATTAATTGTGGTCTTGGCCTATTAGGGGGCAAAAACTTGACCAATTCCAATAAAACTTGGCATTGATTTAAGCTTAGTGTATTATGAGTCAGTTTACAAAGTTTCAAAGCCATATGATACATATTTATAGAAAATGTGGCATTTTTTATATCTCAACTTTGGTTGCTGAATTGTGACGTTGAAATAGAAAAATTTCAACTTTCAAATTTTCGCTTCAAAAATCCCCCTAAGAAACACCAAATTGCACTTTTTTATGTCTCAAGGCATAAGATATTATATATTCAAAGTTAATGATAGCATACTTAATGTATGAGACTTATAAAAATTTGACAAAAGTTAATTTTATATGTGCCTATGCAAAAATAGAGGTTTTCAAATGAAGCGAGGCCTTATATGAAATGTAATATTTTCCACTTACAACAATTTCTGAAGTTTCTAAGTTAAAACAAAACATTTAACATATCATAAATGTTCTTTCATGTAAATATAAGTTCAAAAAGCATAACACATGAGTTTTACATGGTATTAAGCAATGTCAAGCTTAAAATAACAAGTTGTCAATTTTGGCCGTTCCCTATATTTCCATATTTAATTGCATATAAATGATATTGGAGATGAAAATATGCTTCTTTTTGCCCAAATTCTTGCTGAGATATGATCAAATTTGAAGCCTGGATGTAACAAGACTGTTGCTTTTAATTGTATATGTAGAAAGTATGGTCTGATGCAAAGTTTTTTCAATTTACTGTTTAAAACCTGCATGGAATTTCAGTCTTAAAATGCCAATATTATAACCACCAGCCATCCAACAGAAGAAAATAAAGGTATTCTGTGAAACAGACAAGTTTAAACAACCAGTAATAAGTGCTTTTCATATAGATTCAGTGCAATCTGTTTAAAGAAATGCAATTTTAAAGTGCATAGAACTTCATATTTCCTTGCTTCGTACGGACCGCTAGACCTAGACTATTAAACAGCTCATTTTATACTCTTTTTATTGCTTTTATCCACTTCTCTTTGTGTTCAGAGTTCACAAATGAGTAAAGCACATGAAATAAATACCACAAACACAAATAGATATCAGAAAAAAATTGTCAGAGAAAAATTAAGGATGCTGATTTTGCAAAAATATTGAAAAAAGTGAAAAAGCTACTTTTTGGGCATATTGGCTGAAAAGTGACTTTTTTTTTACAAATTTCTATCAAATAAAAGTGGAAATCATTTCTTTCTCCTATAGTTTGACAAATCAATACCAATAGATCATTCAGAGAAGTTGTCAAATATAAATTCAAAATTTGCTGAAATGCACCTCTTAGGCCCGAGACCACAATTAATTCCTCTATTAGTTCTTTATAACGTTTTGTCTCATAAAAAAAAATTTGAACTGTTCTTTTTGCCAATTTTTTGTGTGTGTAATGTACAGTACAAGTCCAAAAATATGTCCAAGTTTTCAGAAACATTGCATGTTTACAACTTACAAATTTAGCCAATACACATCCATACCCCTATGGGACAAGTCAAGAGATGTTCCGAAAACTGTAAATTATCACCTTTTTGCACCTGACCTAATCACTCTTTCCATATCAAAATCAGTTAAAATAAAACATCTAAAAAATTATTTCACCTCTCTTCTTTCATTTCCACCTTATAAAAGCTAAGAAATGTTTGAGAAAAGGAAAGAAAAAAATTTAAGAAGAAATACACTTAAATTAAAGGGAACTATATTCGTGAACACGAAAAGCGGGGTCATTAATTGTGGTCTTGGGCCTATTAGGGGCCAAAAACTTGACCAATTCCAATAAAACTTGGCATGATTTAAGCTTAGTGTATTATGAGTCAGTTTACAAAGTTTCAAAGCCATATGATACATATTATAGAAAATGTGGCATTTTTTATATCTCAACTTTGGTTGCTGAATTGTGACGTTGAAATAGAAAAATTTCAACTTTCAAATTTTCGCTTCAAAAATCCCCCGAAACACCAATTGCACTTTTTTATGTCTCAAGGCATAAGATATTATATATTCAAAGTTAATGATAGCATACTTAATGTCTGAGACTTATAAAAATTTGACAAAAGTTAATTTTATATGTGCCTATGCCAAAAAAATAGAGGTTTTTCAAATGAAGCGAGGCCTTATATGAAATGTAATATTTTCCACTTACAACAATTTTCTGAAGGTTTCTAAGTAAAACAAAACATTTAACATATCATAAATGTTCTTTCATGTAAATATAAGTTTCAAAAAGCATAACACATGAGTTTTACATGGTATTAAGCAATGTCAAGCTTAATTAACAAGTTGTCAATTTTGGCCGTTCCCTATATTTCCATATTTAATTGCATATAAATGATATTGGAGATGAAAATATGCTTCTTTTTGCCAAAATTCTTGCTGAGATATGATCAAATTTGAAGCCTGGATGTAACAAGACTGTTTGCTTTTAATTGTATATGTAGAAAGTATGGTCTGATGCAAAGTTTTTTCAATTTACTGTTTAAAACTGCATGGAATTTCAGTCTTAAAATGCCAATATTTTTAACCACCAGCCATCCAACAGAAGAAAATAAAGGTATTCTGTGAAACAGACAAGTTTAAACAACCAGTAATAGTGTCTTTTCATATAGATTCAGTGCAATCTGTTTAAAGAAATGCAATTTTAAAGTGCATAGAACTTCATATTTCACTTGCTTCGTTACGGACCGCTAGACCTAGACTATTAAAACAGCTCATTTTATACTCTTTTTATGCTTTTATCCACTTCTCTTTGTGTTCAGAGTTCACAAATGAGTAAAGCACATGAAATAAATACCACAAAACACAAATAGATATCAGAAAAAAATTGTCAGAGAAAAATTAAGGATGCTGATTTTGCAAAAATATTGAAAAAAGTGAAAAAGCTACTTTTTGGCATATTGGCTGAAAAGTGACTTTTTTTTACAAATTTCTATCAAATAAAAGTGGAAATCATTTCTTCTCCTATAGTTTGACAAATCAATACCAATAGATCATTCAGAGAAGTTGTCAAAATATAAATTCAAAATTTGCTGAAATGCACCTCTTAGGCCCGAGACCACAATTAATTCCTCTATTAGTTCTTTATAACGTTTTGTCTCATAAAAAAAAAATTGAACTGTTCTTTTTGCCAAATTTTTTGTGTGTGTAATGTACAGTACAAGTCCAAAAATATGTCCAAGTTTCAGAAACATTGCATGTTTACAAACTTACAAATTTAGCCAATACACATCCATACCCCTATGGACAAGTCAAGAGATGTTCCGAAAACTGTAAATATCACCTTTTTGCACCTGACCTAATCACTCTTTCCCATATCAAAATCAGTTAAAATAAAACATCTAAAAAATTATTTCACCTCTCTTCTTTCATTTCCACCTTATAAAAAGCTAAGAGAAATGTTTGAGAAAAGGAAAGAAAAAAATTTAAGAAGAAATACACTTAAATTAAAGGGAACTATATTCGTGAACAACGAAAAGCGGGGTCATTAATTGTGGTCTTGGGCCTATTAGGGGCCAAAAACTTGACCAATTCCAATAAAACTTGGCATGATTTAAGCTTAGTGTATTATGAGTCAGTTTACAAAGTTTCAAAGCCATATGATACATATTATAGAAAATGTGGGCATTTTTTATATCTCAACTTTGGTTGCTGAATTGTGACGTTGAAATAGAAAAATATTCAACTTTCAAATTTCGCTTCAAAAATCCCCGAAACACCAAATTGCACTTTTTTATGTCTCAAGGCATAAGATATTATATATTCAAAGTTAATGATAGCATACTTTAATGTATGAGACTTATAAAATTTGACAAAAGTTAATTTTATATGTGCCTATGCAAAAAATAGAGGTTTTCAAATGAAGCGAGGCCTTATATGAAATGTAATATTTTCCACTTACAACAATTTTCTGAAGTTTCTAAGTTAAAAACAAAACATTTAACATATCATAAATGTTCTTTTCATGTAAATATAAGTTTCAAAAAGCATAAACACATGAGTTTTACATGGTATTAAGCAATGTCAAGCTTAAAATAACAAGTTGTCAATTTTGGCCGTTCCCTATATTTCCATATTTAATTGCATATAAATGATATTGGAGATGAAAATATGCTTCTTTTTGCCAAAATTCTTGCTGAGATATGATCAAATTTGAAGCCTGGATGTAACAAGACTGTTGCTTTTAATTGTATATGTAGAAAGTATGGTCTGATGCAAAGTTTTTTCAATTTACTGTTTAAAACCTGCATGGAATTTCAGTCTTAAAATGCCAATATTTTAACCACCAGCCATCCAACAGAAGAAAATAAGGTATTCTGTGAAACAGACAAGTTTAAACAACCAGTAATAAGTGCTTTTCATATAGATTCAGTGCAATCTGTTTAAAGAAATGCAATTTTAAAGTGCATAGAACTTCATATTTCACTTGCTTCGTACGGACCGCTAGACCTAGACTATTAAAACAGCTCATTTTATACTCTTTTTATGCTTTTATCCACTTCTCTTTGTGTTCAGAGTTCACAAATGAGGTAAAGCACATGAAATAAATACCACAAACACAAATAGATTATCAGAAAAAAATTGTCAGAGAAAAATTAAGGATGCTGATTTTGCAAAAATATTGAAAAAAGTGAAAAAGCTACTTTTTGGGCATATTGGCTGAAAAGTGACTTTTTTTTACAAATTTCTATCAAATAAAAGTGGAAATCATTTCTTCTCCTATAGTTTGACAAATCAATACCAATAGATCATTCAGAGAAGTTGTCAAAATGATAAATTCAAAATTTGCTGAAATGCACCTCTTAGGCCCGAGACCACAATTAATTCCTCTATTAGTTCTTTATAACGTTTTGTCTCATAAAAAAAAATTGAACTGTTCTTTTTTGCCAATTTTTTGTGTTGTGTAATGTACAGTACAAGTCCAAAAATATGTCCAAGTTTCAGAAACATTGCATGTTTACAACTTACAAATTTAGCCAATACACATCCATACCCCTATGGACAAGTCAAGAGATGTTCCGAAAACTGTAAATATCACCTTTTTGCACCTGACCTAATCACTCTTTCCATATCAAAATCAGTTAAAATAAAACATCTAAAAAATTATTTCACCTCTCTTCTTTCATTTCCACCTTATAAAAGCTAAGAAATGTTTGAGAAAAGGAAAGAAAAAAATTTAAGAAGAAATACACTAAATTAAAGGGAACTATATTCGGTGACAACGAAAAGCGGGGTCATTAATTGTGGTCTTGGGCCTATTAGGGGCCAAAAAACTTGACCAATTCCAATAAAACTTGGCATGATTAAGCTTAGTGTATTATGAGTCAGTTACAAAGTTTCAAAGCCATATGATACATATTATAGAAAATGTGGCATTTTTTATATCTCAACTTTGGTTGCTGAATTGTGACGTTGAAATAGAAAAATTTCAACTTTCAAATTTTCGCTTCAAAAATCCCCCGAAACACCAAAATTGCACTTTTTTATGTCTCAAGGCATAAGATATTATATATTCAAAGTTATGATAGCATACTTAATGTATGAGACTTATAAAAATTTGACAAAAGTTAATTTTATATGTGCCTATGCCAAAAAATAGAGGTTTTCAAATGAAGCGAGGCCTTATATGAAATGTAATATTTTCCACTTACAACAATTTTCTGAAGTTTCTAAGTTAAAACAAAACATTTAACATATCATAAATGTTCTTTTCATGTAAATATAAGTTTTCAAAAAGCATAACACATGAGTTTTACATGGTATTAAGCAATGTCAAGCTTAAAATAACAAGTTGTCAATTTTGGCCGTTCCCTATATTTCCATATTTAATTGCATATAAATGATATTGGAGATGAAAATATGCTTCTTTTTGCCAAAATTCTTGCTGAGATATGATCAAATTTGAAGCCTGGATGTAACAAGACTGTTGCTTTTAATTGTATATGTAGAAAGTATGGTCTGATTGCAAAGTTTTTTCAATTTACTGTTTAAAACCTGCATGGAATTTCAGTCTTAAAATGCCAATATTTTTAACCACCAGCCATCCAACAGAAGAAAATAAAGGTATTCTGTGAAACAGACAAGTTTAAACAACCAGTAATAAGTGCTTTTCATATAGATTCAGTGCAATCTGTTTAAAGAAATGCAATTTTAAAGTGCATAGAACTTCATATTTCACTTGCTTCGTACGGACCGCTAGACCTAGACTATTAAAACAGCTCATTTTATACTCTTTTTATGCTTTTATCCACTTCTCTTTGTGTTCAGAGTTCACAAATGAGTAAAGCACATGAAATAAATACCACAAACACAAATAGATATCAGAAAAAAATTGTCAGAGAAAAATTAAGGATGCTGATTTTGCAAAAATATTGAAAAAGTGAAAAAGCTACTTTTTGGGCATATTGGCTGAAAGTGACTTTTTTTTACAAATTTCTATCAAATAAAAGTGGAAATCATTTCTTCTCCTATAGTTTGACAAATCAATACCAATAGATCATTCAGAGAAGTTGTCAAAATATAAATTCAAAATTTGCTGAAATGCACCTCTTAGGCCCCGAGACCACAATTAATTCCTCTATTAGTTCTTTATAACGTTTTGTCTCATAAAAAAAAATTGAACTGTTCTTTTTGCCAAATTTTTTGTGTGTGTAATGTACAGTACAAGTCCAAAAATATGTCCAAGTTTCAGAAACATTGCATGTTTACAACTTACAAATTTAGCCAATACACATCCATACCCCTATGGACAAGTCAAGAGATGTTCCGAAAACTGTAAATATCACCTTTTTGCACCTGACCTAATCACTCTTTCCATATCAAAATCAGTTAAAATAAAACATCTAAAAAATTATTTCACCTCTCTTCTTTCATTTCCACCTTATAAAAGCTAAGAAATGTTTGAGAAAAGGAAAGAAAAAAATTTAAGAAGAAATACACTTAAATTAAAGGGAACTATATTCGTGAACAACGAAAAGCGGGGGTCATTAATTGTGGTCTTGGCCTATTAGGGGCCAAAAACTTGACCAATTCCATAAAAACTTGCATGATTTAAGCTTAGTGTATTATGAGTCAGTTTACAAAGTTTCAAAGCCATATGATACATATTATAGAAAATGTGGCATTTTTTTATATCTCAACTTTGGTTGCTGAATTGTGACGTTGAAATAGAAAAATTTCAACTTTCAAATTTTCGCTTCAAAAATCCCCCGAAACACCAAATTGCACTTTTTTATGTCTCAAGGCATAAGATATTATATATTCAAAGTTAATGATAGCATACTTAATGTATGAGACTTATAAAAATTTGACAAAAGTTAATTTATATGTGCCTATGCCAAAAAATAGAGGTTTTCAAATGAAGCGAGGCCTTATATGAAATGTAATATTTTCCACTTTACAACAATTTTCTGAAGTTTCTAAGTTAAAACAAAACATTTAACATATCATAAATGTTCTTTTCATGTAAATATAAGTTTCAAAAAGCATAACACATGAGTTTTACATGTATTAAGCAATGTCAAGCTTAAAATAACAAGTTGTCAATTTTGGCCGTTCCCTATATTTCCATATTTAATTGCATATAAATGATATTGGAGATGAAAATATGCTTCTTTTTGCCAAAATTCTTGCTGAGATATGAATCAAATTTGAAGCCTGGATGTAACAAGACTGTTGCTTTTAAATTGTATATGTAGAAAGTATGGTCTGATGCAAAGTTTTTTCAATTTACTGTTTAAAAACCTGCATGGAATTTCAGTCTTAAAATGCCAATATTTTAACCACCAGCCATCCAACAGAAGAAAATAAAGGTATTCTGTGAAACAGACAAGTTTAAACAACCAGTAATAAGTGCTTTTCATATAGATTCAGTGCAATCTGTTTAAAGAAATGCAATTTTAAAGTGCATAGAACTTCATATTTCACTTGCTTCGTACGGACCGCTAGACCTAGACTATTAAAACAGCTCATTTTATACTCTTTTTATGCTTTTATCCACTTCTCTTTGTGTTCAGAGTTCACAAATGAGTAAAGCACATGAAATAAATACCACAAACACAAATAGATATCAGAAAAAAATTGTCAGAGAAAAATTAAGGATGCTGATTTTGCAAAAATAATTGAAAAAAGTGAAAAAGCTACTTTTTGGGCATATTGGCTGAAAAGTGACTTTTTTTTACAAATTTCTATCAAATAAAAGTGGAAATCATTTCTTCTCCTATAGTTTGACAAATCAATACCAATAGATCATTCAGAGAAGTTGTCAAAATATAAATTCAAAATTTGCTGAAATGCACCTCTTAGGCCCGAGACCACAATTAATTCCTCTATTAGTTCTTTATAACGTTTTGTCTCATAAAAAAAAATTGAACTGTTCTTTTTTGCCAAATTTTTTGTGTGTGTAATGTACAGTACAAGTCCAAAAATATGTCCAAGTTTTCAGAAACAATTGCATGTTTACAACTTACAAATTTAGCCAATACACATCCATACCCCTATGGACAAGTCAAGAGATTGTTCGAAAACTGTAAATATCACCTTTTTGCACCTGACCTAATCACTCTTTCCATATCAAAATCAGTTAAAATAAAACATCTAAAAAATTATTTCACCTCTCTTCTTTCATTTCCACCTTATAAAAGCTAAGAAATGTTTGAGAAAAGGAAAGAAAAAAATTTAAGAAGAAATACACTTAAATTAAAGGGAACTATATTCTGTGAACAACGAAAAGCGGGGTCATTAATTGTGGTCTTGGGCCTATTAGGGGCCAAAAACTTGACCAATTCCAATAAAACTTGGCATGATTTAAGCTTAGTGTATTATGAGTCAGTTTACAAAGTTTCAAAGCCATATGATACATATTATAGAAAATGTTGGCATTTTTTATATCTCAACTTTGGTTGCTGAATTGTGACGTTGAAATAGAAAAATTTCAACTTTCAAATTTTCGCTTCAAAAATCCCCCGAAACACCAAATTGCACTTTTTTATGTCTCAAGGCATAAGATATTATATATTCAAAGTTAATGATAGCATACTTAATGTATGAGACTTATAAAAATTTGACAAAAGTTAATTTTATATGTGCCTATGCCAAAAATAGAGGTTTTCAAATGAAGCGAGGCCTTATATGAAATGTAATATTTTCCACTTACAACAATTTTCTGAAGTTTCTAAGTTAAAACAAAACATTTAACATATCATAAATGTTCTTTTCATGTAAATATAAGTTTCAAAAAGCATAACACATGAGTTTTACATGGTATTAAGCAATGTCAAGCTTAAAATAACAAGTTGTCAATTTTGGCCGTTCCCTATATTTCCATATTTAATTGCATATAAATGATATTGGAGATGAAAATATGCTTCTTTTTTGCCAAAATTCTTGCTGAGATATGATCAAATTTGAAGCCTGGATGTAACAAGACTGTTGCTTTTAATTGTATATGTAGAAAGTATGGTCTGATGCAAAGTTTTTTTCAATTTACTGTTTAAAACCTGCATGGAATTTCAGTCTTAAAATGCCAATATTTTAACCACCAGCCATCCAACAGAAGAAAATAAAGGTATTCTGTGAAACAGACAAGTTTAAACAACCAGTAATAAGTGCTTTTCATATAGATTCAGTGCAATCTGTTTAAAGAAATGCAATTTTAAAGTGCATAGAACTTCATATTTCACTTGCTTCGTACGGACCGCTAGACCTAGACTATTAAAACAGCTCATTTTATACTCTTTTTATGCTTTTATCCACTTCTCTTTGTGTTCAGAGTTCACAAATGAGTAAAGCACATGAAATAAATACCACAAACACAAATAGATATCAGAAAAAAAATTGTCAGAGAAAAATTAAGGATGCTGATTTTGCAAAAATATTGAAAAAAGTGAAAAAGCTACTTTTTGGGCATATTGGCTGAAAAGTGACTTTTTTTTACAAATTTCTATCAAATAAAAGTGGAAATCATTTCTTCTCCTATAGTTTGACAAATCAATACCAATAGATCATTCAGAGAAGTTGTCAAAATATAAATTCAAAATTTGCTGAAATGCACCTCTTAGGCCCGAGACCACAATTAATTCCTCTATTAGTTCTTTATAACGTTTTGTCTCATAAAAAAAAATTGAACTGTTCTTTTTGCCAAATTTTTTGTGTGTGTAATGTACAGTACAAGTCCAAAAATATGTCCAAGTTTCAGAAACATTGCATGTTTACAACTTACAAATTTAGCCAATACACATCCATACCCCTATGGACAAGTCAAGAGATGTTCCGAAAACTGTAAATATCACCTTTTTGCACCTGACCTAATCACTCTTTCCATATCAAATCAGTTAAATAAAACATCTAAAAAATTATTTCACCTCTCTTCTTTCATTTCCACCTTATAAAAGCTAAGAAATGTTTGAGAAAAGGAAAGAAAAAAATTTAAGAAGAAATACACTTAAATTAAAGGGAACTATATTCGGTGAACAACGAAAAGCGGGGTCATTAATTGTGGTCTTGGCCTATTAGGGGCCAAAAACTTGACCAATTCCAATAAAACTTGGCATGATTTAAGCTTAGTGTATTATGAGTCAGTTTACAAAGTTTCAAAGCCATATGATACATATTATAGAAAAATGTGGCATTTTTTATATCTCAACTTTGGTTGCTGAATTGTGACGTTGAAATAGAAAAATTTCAACTTTCAAATTTTCGCTTCAAAAATCCCCCGAAACACCAAATTGCACTTTTTATGTCTCAAGCATAAGATATTATATATTCAAAGTTAATGATAGCATACTTAATGTATGAGACTTATAAAAATTTGACAAAAGTTAATTTTATATGTGCCTATGCCAAAAAATAGAGGTTTGTCAAATGAAGCGAGGCCTTATATGAAATGTAATATTTTCCACTTACAACAATTTTCTGAAGTTTCTAAGTTAAAACAAAACATTTAACATATCATAAATGTTCTTTTCATGTAATATAAAGTTTCAAAAGCATAACACATGAGTTTTACATGGTATTAAGCAATGTCAAGCTTAAAATAACAAGTTGTCAATTTTGGCCGTTCCCTATATTTCCATATTTAATTGCATATAAATGATATTGGAGATGAAAATATGCTTCTTTTGCCAAAATTCTTGCTGAGATATGATCAAATTTGAAGCCTGGATGTAACAAGACTGTTGCTTTTAATTGTATATGTAGAAAGTATGGTCTGATGCAAAGTTTTTTCATTTACTGTTTAAAACCTGCATGGAATTTCAGTCTTAAAATGCAATATTTTAACCACCAGCATCCAACAGAAGAAAATAAAGGTATTCTGTGAAACAGACAAGTTTAAACAACCAGTAATAAGTGCTTTTCATATAGATTCAGTGCAATCTGTTTAAAGAAATGCAATTTTAAAGTGCATAGAACTTCATATTTCACTTGCTTCGTACGGACCGCTAGACCTAGACTATTAAAACAGCTCATTTTATACTCTTTTTATGCTTTTATCCACTTCTCTTTGTGTTCAGAGTTCACAAATGAGTAAAGCACATGAAATAAATACCACAAACACAAATAGATATCAGAAAAAATTGTCAGAGAAAAATTAAGGATGCTGATTTTGCAAAATATTGAAAAAAGTGAAAAAGCTACTTTTTGGGCATATTGGCTGAAAAGTGACTTTTTTTTACAAATTTCTATCAAATAAAAGTGGAAATCATTTCTTCTCCTATAGTTTGACAATCAATACCAATAGATCATTCAGAGAAGTTGTCAAAATATAAATTCAAAATTTGCTGAAATGCACCTCTTAGGCCCGAGACCACAATTAATTCCTCTATTAGTTCTTTATAACGTTTTGTCTCATAAAAAAAAATTGAACTGTTCTTTTTTGCCAAATTTTTTGTGTGTGTAATGTACAGTACAAGTCCAAAAATATGTCCAAGTTCAGAAACATTGCATGTTTACAACTTACAAATTTAGCCAATACACATCCATACCCCTATGGACAAGTCAAGAGATGTTCCGAAAACTGTAAATATCACCTTTTTGCACCTGACCTAATCACTCTTTCCATATCAAAATCAGTTAAAATAAAACATCTAAAAAATTATTTCACCTCTCTTCTTTCATTTCCACCTTATAAAAGCTAAGAAATGTTTGAGAAAAGGAAAGAAAAAAATTTAAGAAGAAATACACTTAAATTAAAGGGAACTATATTCGTGAACAACGAAAAGCGGGGTCATTAATTGTGGTCTTGGGCCTATTAGGGGCCAAAAACTTGACCAATTCCAATAAACTTGGCATGATTAAGCTTAGTGTATTATGAGTCAGTTTACAAAGTTTCAAAGCCATATGATACATATTATAGAAAATGTGGCATTTTTTATATCTCAACTTTGGTTGCTGAATTGTGACGTTGAAATAGAAAAATTTCAACTTTCAAATTTTCGCTTCAAAAATCCCCCGAAACACCAAATTGCACTTTTTTATGTCTCAAGGCATAAGATATTATATATTCAAAGTTAATGATAAGCATACTTAATGTATGAGACTTATAAAAATTTGACAAAAGTTAATTTTATATGTGCCTATGCCAAAAAATAGAGGTTTTCAAATGAAGCGAGGCCTTATATGAAATGTAATATTTTCCACTTACAACAATTTTCTGAAGTTTCTAAGTTAAAACAAAACATTTAACATATCATAAATGTTCTTTTCATGTAAATATAAGTTTCAAAAAGCATAACACATGAGTTTTTACATGGTATTAAGCAATGTCAAGCTTAAAATAACAAGTTGTCAATTTTGGCCGTTCCCTATATTTCCATATTTAATTGCATATAAATGATATTGGAGATGAAAATATGCTTCTTTTTGCCAAAATTCTTGCTGAGATATGATCAAATTTGAAGCCTGGATGTAACAAGACTGTTGCTTTTAATTGTATATGTAGAAAGTATGGTCTGATGCAAAGTTTTTTCAATTTACTGTTTAAAACCTGCATGGAATTTCAGTCTTAAAATGCCAATATTTTAACCACCAGCCATCCAACAGAAGAAAATAAAGGTTATTCTGTGAAACAGACAAGTTTAAACAACAGTAATAAGTGCTTTTCATATAGATTCAGTGCAATCTGTTTAAAGAAATGCAATTTTAAAGTGCATAGAACTTCATATTTCACTTGCTTCGTACGGGACCGCTAGACCTAGACTATTAAAACAGCTCATTTTATACTCTTTTTATGCTTTTATCCACTTCTCTTTGTGTTCAGAGTTCACAAATGAGTAAAGCACATGAAAATAAATACCACAAACACAAATAGATATCAGAAAAAAAATTGTCAGAGAAAAATTAAGGATGCTGATTTTGCAAAAAATATTGAAAAAAGTGAAAAAGCTACTTTTGGGCATATTGGCTGAAAGTGACTTTTTTTTACAAATTTCTATCAAATAAAAGTGGAAATCATTTCTTCTCCTATAGTTTGACAAATCAATACCAATAGATCATTCAGAGAAGTTTGTCAAAATATAAATTCAAAATTTGCTGAAATGCACCTCTTAGGCCCGAGACCACAATTAATTCCTCTATTAGTTCTTTATAACGTTTTGTCTCATAAAAAAAATTGAACTGTTCTTTTTGCCAAATTTTTTGTGTGTGTAATGTACAGTAATAAGTCCAAAAATATGTCCAAGTTTCAGAAACATTGCATGTTTACAACTTACAAATTTAGCCAATACACATCCATACCCTATGGACAAGTCAAGAGATGTTCCGAAAACTGTAAATATCACCTTTTTGCACCTGACCTAATCACTCTTTCCATATCAAAATCAGTTAAAATAAAACATCTAAAAAATTATTTCACCTCTCTTCTTTCATTTCCACCTTATAAAAGCTAAGAAATGTTTGAGAAAAGGAAAGAAAAAAATTTAAGAAGAAATACACTTAAATTAAAGGGAACTATATTCGTGAACAACGAAAAGCGGGGTCATTAATTGTGGTCTTGGGCCTATTAGGGGCCAAAACTTGACCCAATTCCAATAAAACTTGGCATGATTTAAGCTTAGTGTATTATGAGTCAGTTTACAAAGTTTCAAAGCCATATGATACATATTATAGAAAATGTGGCATTTTTTATATCTCAACTTTGGTTGCTGAATTGTGACGTTGAAATAGAAAAATTTCAACTTTCAAATTTTCGCTTCAAAAATCCCCCGAAACACCAAATTGCACTTTTTTATGGTCTCAAGGCATAAGATATTATATATTCAAAGTTAATGATAGCATACTTAATGTATGAGACTTATAAAAATTTGACCAAAAGTTAATTTTTATATGTGCCTATGCCAAAAAATAGAGGTTTTCAAATGAAGCGAGGCCTTATATGAAATGTAATATTTTCCACTTACAACAATTTTCTGAAGTTCTTCTAAGTTAAAACAAAACATTTAACATATCATTAAATGTTCTTTTCATGTAAATATAAGTTCAAAAAGCATAACACATGAGTTTTACATGGTATAAGCAATGTCAAGCTTAAAATAACAAGTTGTCAATTTTGGCCGTTCCCTATATTTCCATATTTAATTGCATATAAATGATATTGGAGATGAAAATATGCTTCTTTTTGCCAAAAATTCTTGCTGAGATATGATCAAATTTGAGCCTGGATGTAACAAGACTGTTGCTTTTAATTGTATATGTAGAAAGTATGGTCTGATGCAAAGTTTTTTCAATTTACTGTTTAAAACCTGCATGGAATTTCAGTCTTAAAATGCCAATATTTTAACCACCAGCCATCCAACAGGAAGAAAATAAAGGTATTCTGTGAAACAGACAAGTTTAAACAACCAGTAATAAGTGCTTTTCATATAGATTCAGTGCAATCTGTTTAAAGAAATGCAATTTTAAAGTGCATAGAACTTCATATTTCACTTGCTTCGTACGGACCGCTAGACCTAGACTATTAAAACAGGGGCTCATTTATACTCTTTTTATGCTTTTATCCACTTCTCTTTGTGTTCAGAGTTCACAAATGAGTAAAGCACATGAAATAAATACCACAAACACAAATAGATATCAGAAAAAAATTGTCAGAGAAAAAATTAAGGATGCTGATTTTGCAAAAATATTGAAAAAAGTGAAAAAGCTACTTTTTGGGCATATTGGCTGAAAAGTGACTTTTTTTTACAAATTTCTATCAAATAAAAGTGGAAATCA